>NW_011500177.1:93063-94317 GCF_000495115.2 Populus euphratica | reverse complement strand
CCCCTCTTCCCCTTCCTCTACATCGTCTTTTTCTATGTAGTTCTACTGTTTTGAATAGTGGAATATGAATTATATTTCATGTTCCACTATTCATACGTGAAGAGTAGACGTGAAGTATTATTCACATCCACAGTTTTTGTAAAAAACAATTTCCAAAATCATTTTAAAAAAATATTTGATTTTCTTGCATATTTTTCTATCAATTTTGCATACTATCAGGTTATATATTTACATTGTAAAATACAAATCTGGTAATAAAATACTGGTTTTCTCCAAAATATTTTTTTATTTTTTTTTCAAAATATTTTTAAAAATAAAAAATATTTTGTTGCATACGGCCAAATCCTGAAATTTTTCCAAGCATATTTCTCATAAAAAACAAAAATTGTATCTTTTTTCATGTTTAAAAAAATCCAAAAATGAATATTGTAACCAGTTTATTAGGATTTGACCAACATGTCAAAAAATCTTTTTTCAATTTTTTTTAGGATCCAGATGTAGACTTTAATATTTGTGGGTTGTAAAATTACACAATAAAGTGCATCCTCATATATTAAAGATATAAGGTGTAAATAAATACAATACTAAAATTCAGATTTTAGAATGATTAGGATTTAACGCAATAAGATAGAGACTTTCTCATGAAGAAAGATATACATTGAGTCTTAGAAAAGATCAACAAAAACCCAACTTAGAAAAAAAAATCAAATAACAATACAGCTTATCTTAGGTAGGGTGCACTAGGGGTGATGCGTTTTTCCCTTACACAATTAGTCCCTTACTCAGACTCTCATATACCATAAATTTCTAGTAGCCATCATATTAGGTGGCGACTCTTAAATATTAATCATAGGTTTATAATCAAATCCAAAAATCTTCCTAACACACCACACTTCACACCAGAGGCATGACAGGAGCCTTCGCCATTGCTAGATGACATCATGCCGGCTCTCACCTCGCGACAACTATGTTAATTTATGAAATCGGGTTAATTTTAAAAATATTATAGAATAAATCCCATGGAAACATATAACATTACTTTATATAACATTACATCTGATGGAATCAGATACTAGAGCAGGCATAAAAGAAAGTAAAAATAATCATTTTCCATTACTAATTATTGGTTCATTGCATATAGAAATAACATATATAATATTAATGGGTAGAGATAACATATATAGTAGTGGATAACACACACACACACACAAATATATATATATATATATATATATATATATATATATAGTTTGG
>NW_011500177.1:86516-92906 GCF_000495115.2 Populus euphratica | reverse complement strand
AATTAAGACAAGGCTAGCAACATAAGACAGCTAAATATCCATTAGAATTTTAATGGAGTCTTGATGACCAGAGGTTTGAACCCGTGTTGGATACTTGCTTGCCAAACTTTGTCAATGTTGGCCATGGTAGAACCGCATTCATGCTCGTCCCATCCTTCTAAGGCATGCACTATTCCAGCCACACGCCATGCGCTCATCACTCTTCTTGGCAACCAATTCTGTCATCAAGTATTTTGCAATACAAATTAATTATCTGTCCTAAAATAAGAAAATAATGCAAATAGTACTTTAAATTTCTGCAATATTTGACTAATTAATTACCTCGCAGGAGTCCACATTTTCAAGAGATGCAGGGGCTGCCATTGCTGGTATGCTGTGATAGAAGCAATCCTTGCGCAATTTCTTTGGGGGAAATTGCGAGAATGGAATAAATAATGTTCCTTCTGCTGCCTTCTTTTGGTCCTCTTCTTTCAATCCATCCCCAACTAACCACGTCTACACAAAGTTTATTATGAAATTAGAAATGCCAATATATATATATATATATGCTACTTAAATAATTGAAGTTGTAATTTTATTTTATTTTTGACAAAAAAAAAAAGATTTCTAATTTCATGGTAGCTAAAGAAAGCATATTTGTTGGTATAGCGTACCTTTATTGAATAACTCTTTGAAAGAATCAGATTATTCTGATCAGATGTGATGCCAAAGGATTTTTTAAGCTTCTGGTAATCATCCTCACATGGAACAACTACCTAAAAAATCAGTGAAAATGATCGTAATAATTAGGAATTAGAAATTAAAACATGACCATAAATTAAATCTGCCTATACAATCAATTTAAATAACTTACTGTCAAATTGATGCAAGCGACAACCTGTGCCTATTTGCCTAGTAGACAAGAACAATACCTGGATTCCCCTCTGGCAGAGATTTAAAGCAACAGCATAGGCAACCTTAGAGAGATTGCCTCTATGAAGCACTTGTGTTGATCCTTTAGGTATGCTATTCAGCATTGCAGCAACGGCTAGGCTGCTTCCATCAACCACCTTCGTTTTGAGACTGGGATGCCTTTGCACATAAAGTTCACCGTACCTATTAAGCTCCTCTCCCTGCATAATTTATGTTTGAACATGATGAAGATATAAAGTTCACCATACCTTTCTCGGCCTTTTGGCTAAGATCAAGTGTAATTAACGAACATTTGATTGTCAAATGCCATTAGTTTTATCTGCTGATCTATGTTGTATCGTATCCATGAAATATGGGAAATTGAAAAGAAAAAAAAAAAAAACCTATAAACTCAACTACGTTGCATCTTGTAATGGCCGTTCTTAAGTAACCGGCCACCACTCGCGCCCCCCCCCACCAACCCCTAGAATGTATTATATTTTAGCCGTGAAGTGCTTGCCTGATTCAAGAGACCGAGACTTAACACTTTAGCACCTTTTTCCTCAGCTTCAAGTACAGCTTCTTCAATCAAGGTATTTATGGATACTTTTTGCCGTCGCAAGTTGTACTGCCAAAAATTAGATAAGCAAATTAAGGAGAACAGATTAAACTGAGCGCCCTTGATTAATCAATGACACAGACATATCCTTCTTAATTACTTGAATATTGTATTTTGGTAAGGTCCATGTCTGTAATCTGAGTTTGTGGAAGCGATTCCTCTCGACAACAAAAGTGCGTCCATAAATCCAAGTTAACATCATGGTCCACCAGGTCACCGGCCACATTAACCATAGATACCATTTCGATTCTTGAGGGTTGGAAGCCAAGCTGGCAAGTCCTAGCCGTAAATGATAGATGGAATCTGGTGTGGTAAGATGAGTTAGATGCACTACATCAGGGGCTTCCTCGGGTCTCTTGAGCGAATCTTCATAGAGGGTAACAGAAGACGTGTCCATTGTGCCATAGATGTAATCATAGATGGGCATGAAAAGTGAGTAATTGGTTCTGAATTGAGTGTGGTGAAGAGAGTGGTACCTGCAGCCATATCAAGTGTTAATCAGTCCATCATAGAGGGAGTAACTGTGATGCCAGTTGCGCAGCAATTGGTGTTGCCAAAGTAGATGTCAATTAGAAGAGGAGAGTAAAAAACTAAAGTAATCTCATAAAATTATGTATTTATAAAAAAATAAATAAGGTGTTTTCAATTGTTTTTTTATTAACAGAAAAAAGTTATAATTCTCGTATTATTTAATAAAATACTTTTATATTTAACTATAAACAAAATTGAATAAAACATATAAATTCTTATATATTTTATTTATTATTTTATATTATTTTTTACTTTTATCTTATCGATTTACATATCAGTATCCTACCAATAACTACTTCTAAACTGCCTTTGGTGAAGAGAGTTGGAACTCGCAGCTGCATCAAATGTTAAATCATGCATTCGCGCTAATCAGATATTGTTTTGAACACTGATTAATAGACAACGCAATAATGCACTGTTAGTGCATGAAAATATAGTGGAAAAGGTGAAACGTACGCGTCAAAGCTAGTATAAAATCACAAAACGATACTATGGAATTATAATTAACAGAGTATTTTTCATAGACGACTGTATATTCTTTTCATCTTCTTGTTATGTAAAATTTGGTGAATCATTTTCCTGCTTTTTGTTCATAAGTTTGGAAGAAATCCCATTAATAAAACGAAGAGGATACTGGTGAGAATTAATAATTGAAAATGCAAAAAATCAACTGAGATACATCTGGACTTACGATGGGGTGTACATGAGGTACTTAAGATGGGGAAAAATGATGAAGAGCCGTCTGGGAACGAATTCAAAGTTGCAGTGACCCATGTTGTTCATAAAGTCAATGTAAGTGATATAACCAGCAATGGATGCTTCAGAGGCTGTCCCCATCACCGCAGTCGTTATCAAAGGTATCATAAATAGCATGGAGTAGGATATGTGCTCGGCGAATGGATGAATCGCAGCTGCGATGCAGATTTTCAGAAAGAAAATGTCAAATAATTACACTTACTGTATATCATCATGAATTGCTAATATTAATGGGGAATGGTATACGTGCCCCTCAATCACACACGAGATTTTTCTTCCATTATTATAAAAATATTCGAACTTAAAACCTTCTATGAAAAGTCAACTAAACTAATTTTACTAACGATCGCACAAGATTATTAATCATTCAAATGCATACCCTATATGTTTGTCATTCTTCTTAAGAAGTACTTAACAGATTAATTATTTACTTTGAAATTCTTAAATAACTTCGCGGCTTCAATTTTGTTGTGTTATCAAATTCTAATTAATTAACACTGTAAGAATTTAATTAATTTAATTTTATGAAACTCAGAATTTTTAACAGAAACGAATTCCATAAACCACGCATATATACTTGTTGGATTTAGCCGTCATGTTGAAATAAATAGAAACCTAGAATATCGAGAAGCACATGGTTTTTGAAGGGTAGCGAACAAAGCAAACCGGTTCCGGGGGGGGGGGAGGTTTTGACCTTTATTATTTCATCATAGTCTTTCTATGAATCAACTGGCGATCAAGTGGAAGGAACGAGGCACTTCCGACCAAGCAATATCGATTCTCTTCCATTGATCCATCGATCCCTATGCGGAGGAGTGATATATGGTGGGCCACTCCTCTTGGGGATTATGAAGCATCAATTTCAAGCTTTCCCTCCTTTTTCTTATCGTTCTGCTTCTAGCTATTCGGATAGACCACACCTCAGAAAGAAAATCCTAAATGGTTGTATGATGTTAAAAAATTGTATGAATATATTTTTATAAACCACTAGAATAAGTTTAGATCAAGGTATGATCAAATTTTAAAATAAGATTACATCTTAAAACTATGATATACAAAATTTAATTGTTGAATCAACCTCAAATTTTTTTAGATGGTGGTTCTAATTAAATATAGTTTTCAGTTTAGAAAATATTTTGTCATTTATCAAACCACATATTTTCTAAAATTAGATTTAAAAGTTGGTATTTGGGTTAATTTTGTTATTTTTTCAAGGTTTTTTGATTTTATTATTTTATTTCAAATTCTATTTTTTTATTAATACGGTGTTTAGGCTAGCATGCCCACATCTTGATTAATTCTGAAGTTAATAACCATATAAACTTCTAATAACTCTGAAGTTTGTGAGACTTGAATATGTGATTTATAGAAAATAAACCTAGAGTCTGACCAATTAAGTTATACCCCTCGAGTTAATTTCAAATTCTATTTTAATTTCTCTTGCAGTAGAGTTAAGATTTTCTTAACTATTTAAAAGTTTTGTAGAGCTCTAAGAAATCAGACTTTATTATATTTATTTTTAGATAATAAAACTATGAATTTCCAATTCTTTTCATGCATTAAATCTCATGTGATTTCTATGTTATTGTTGTTCTTATTAGCTTTCGGCTCTGTCGAGCTTTCGGCTCCGGCGGTGGGGGGGGGGGTGTTTGAGGGTAGACTTACAAGTAATGGCCCCTGTGACAATGGAGGAATGGTGGTGGGAATGATAGCGAGAGTAGAGATAGTGGTGATGAAGAAGTCGATGAAGCCAATAATACAGAAATTCCACCGGACCCATATGAATCAGAGCTGTTAAAATTACACCATCTAACCTCCAAATGGGGAGATAGCTAGCTCCTGGAATTATTTTCCTGCCGACGTATAATAAAATTCCATTGAACAATATTTGGTCATCCCTGCAGATATCCAACCAGAAAATCCAAGTATCAAAAAACTCACAAGCACTATAGTGGAAATTAATGCATGAAATTATTGCAAAAGTGTGTGTGTGTGTGTGTAATATTTGATTATATACCAGTTGCTTTCTCTATCAACTTGGTCAAATTCAATGCCTTTGTCAATAATCCTGTTATTTCCTTTGGCTGTTCTGTAACGGGACAGGCTGATCCACAACTGGGTGTGAATCATTCTCCACAACAGAATTAGGAACATGAGAAAGGTTGAGAGATCTTTTTCATCTTTAACCATGAAGGAGTAGGTGCTGTGAATGACCCAAGGAGCCAATATTACACGCTGCAATATTTAAACCCACAAACAAAACACAGATATATATCATTGATTTTGGGTTATGATATATTAACGTTGTTTGTACGAAAACGAGTTACTCTACGTGTGATGTCAGATAACAAGAAGAAAAGGAGCGAGAGATAGAGATGGGAGGGATTTCCATATGACCTTAAAGCTTCCAAGAGGTTTCCATGGCCAGTCTGTGAGAATTCCAGGCCGAGAAGCCATCACTTCACTGCTACTACTTGTCTTTGTTTCCTCGCTTGTCGGGAAGTCGTGTATATATAGACGATGAGTAATGTTTTTTTAATAACAGTACTGCCGCTCGATCAAGTTACAGCTGAGTAAATTATAAATAATTTTGGAAAATAAATTAATTAGTTATCTTCTTTAAAAAAAACTAATTATTTAGGTTTTTTTAATCTATTATATTTAATTTTCTAAATTATGTTTTAATAAATAAATAGATATTATGAAAAGATTGATGACAAAAGTAGATATTTTTTAAAATAAATTAATATGAAAGTAAGCATGATTAACAATGATAAGTGGTTAGGCTTAACTTATTGGTTAATCAACTTTCTTTATATATATGTGTAGGGTAATATACAATAATAATGGTGGAGGTTACCACACAAGAGTATGACAATAATATTTCCTATATACAATATTTGTTATATAGGTACATTCTATAATATGCCCTTTCAAGCTAAGGATGAATGATCAACCCGAAGCTTGAAACGAAAAGCAGTAAACGAAGCAGTAGGAAGTGGCTTAGTGAAGACATCTGCAAGTTGATCTCGAGAGGAAATAAAACGAATTTGAACCTCCTTTTTCGCAACTCTACCTCAAACAAAATAATAATCAACCTCAACATGTTTTGTGCGAGCATGAAAAACAGGATTCACAGCCAAATAAGTGGCACCAATATTGTCACACCGGATGATAGGAGTAGAAGTAAACAAAATATGAAGATCTATTAATAAATACTGAAGCCAAATAACCTTAGCAGTACCATCGGCTAAGGCTTTGTACTCAGCTTTAGTAGAAGAGCAAGCAACTGTACGTTGCTTACCTAATTTCCACGAAATCAGCATCTAACCAAATAACACAAGATAACCATCCGTAGATTTTCTATCATTAACACTGCCTACTCAATTTGCATTTGTAAAACCATGTAAGGCAAATGAAGAACTACGAGTAATATGTAGGCCATGTTGACACGACTAAAAGATTGATGTCTTTTCCCAAGTGCAGGAGTGTCGAAGTAATAAATAACCCGGCAAGACCGGGGTCGAACCACAGGGAGGTTAATTGTAAAAATTATAAACAACAATTATAAAACAACAATAACAACAACAATA
>NW_011500177.1:86031-86231 GCF_000495115.2 Populus euphratica | reverse complement strand
ATGACTAATTGATAAGTGGGTGGTCAACTTTTGACTTGGTGACAATCCTTATCTTCTCTTGTCTGCCCAAAACGTCATTGATAACGTCAAAATTGGAGCCACTTCAAAACACGAAAGTTGTAGGAAAAAGTCTCATCTTGTGTAAAAAATTCAGATCATTTCCAGTTCTAGAACTCTAGATATGGCCAAAATACTGAACA
>NW_011500177.1:70144-85766 GCF_000495115.2 Populus euphratica | reverse complement strand
TCTTTTCAATTTCAGTTCTTAAATTCATCAATCAATCCTTTTATTTATGTGATAGGCCTGCATTTAAAATAAATATTTACCATAAATTAAAGGTATCTTATATTATTAGATATATTATTATAAAACATGTTTTAGTTAAGGAGTTATTGATACTTTAAGTGCAAAATGATGATATAAAACCTTGATAAAAATGCACTTTTAAGTACTAATCACATGTGATGTCGTACCCCTAAGATAACGCAATATGCATTTAAGGGCAACCCAATGAGAATATGTAGGAGCATGCATAAACTGATAGACTATGTTAATAGCAAAGCAAATTTCTGGGCGTGTAAAAGTGAGATATTGAAGAGCACCCATAATTTGATGAAGGCATGTAGCATAAAAAAACAAGGGATCTGGCAGAATGGTACCTTTGGATGTAGAGATAGGAGTATCAATAGTTTGCAAGATAACGTACCAGCCCAAGTGAGGATGTCAAGTGTATATTTATACTGTCGGAGCATAAGACCCATACCAATAAGCTGAACCTCAATACCCAAAAAATAATAAACAAAACTGAAGTTGCGAAACTTGAATTCTAAGCTTAGTAGCTGTATGAGGTGTTGGAGCATAAGAGAGTTGCTACCCATAAGCAGACTATCATCAACATAATCTAGAAAATAAACAATGAGGTATCCACCTTAGAGGCACGAAAACCAATAGTTAAAAGGAAATCATTCAGACGAGTGTACCAGGCCCGCAGAGCCTGTTTTAAACCATATAGAAACTTATGCAATCGACACACATGAGAAGGGAGAGCAGAATCAACAAAACTTGGAGGTTGTTTCATGTAGACCTCCTCATAAAAAACACCATTAAGTAAGGCATTATGGATATCAAGCTGATGAACTTTTCAGTCACACAAAACAACAATAGAGAAGACTAATCTGACAATCAATTGTTTGATAACAGGATTAAAGGTTTTAAAGTAATCAATACCTTCTTGTTGAGTGAAATCTCTAGCAACTAAATGCGCCTTATACCTTTTGATGCCATCATCATATCTGTGTTTAATCTTGTACACCCACCGACTACCAACAACAATCATGGAAGGCTTGAATTTTCTCGCGTGTAGCACAATGTCACACCTCATACCTATTAGCATCATTAAAAACAAGTAACTCATGAGTAGGAAGAGATACTACCCGATTGAAGGAGGCAACAGAGGTGGTGGCAGTGGTAGTGGTAGTGGTAATGGACAAGGTTATCGCAGATGAAGAACTATGGGATGTTAGTGAGCAGCTAGGCGTGTAGAAGGAGAGTCAATGCTTGAAAGTTGCTAGAAAGGATAGGAGGAAAGGTCGACATATAGTTGTAGGCCTGCTGGAGAGGCGATGGAGGGATTGCACTGGGCAACAGACACCAGCGAAGTTGCTGCAAAATTGGGCTGCTCTGCAACGTCAGACCTAAAGACAAGGGCATCTAGCGATGAGGAACCTATTCTTGCATAATGATCATTTGAAAGACAAGCAGTTGGTGACAGTATGGCAGGGCTGGATGGGGGTGAAGTGGAGGTAGAGGCTATGGGTAAGGAGGGGTTTTGACAGGGTGTTGTAGAGGGCGGAACATAGGTGTTGTTTGGGCTAGTTGGGAAAGTGGTAGGCTAAAGGAATTGGGGAGGATGTAAGGGTGGGAGGTGTGTAGGTTGTGTGAAGGGTGCTGAGGTATGTGTTATTTGTTCAGAGTTGGTAAAAGGAAAGACAATTTCATGAAAACAAACATGATGAGAAATATAAATACGATGAAAAGCTAAATCAAGACAACTATAACCAAGATAAGATGAGCAAATACGATGAGAAGCTAAATCAAGACAACTATAACCAAAATAAGATGAGTTATAACCTAATAACACACATGGTGAAGAACGGAAATCCAATTTGTGAGCATGTTATGGACGCTAGAAAGGAAAACAAAGACATCTAAAAGTACGCAGAATATTATAATCAAGAGTATGACGAAACAGACACTCAAATGGAGATTTATTTTGAAGAACAAGAGTAGACATGCTATTAATAAGATAAACCGATGAATCAGAAGCATAGTTTCAAAATCACAATGGTGCACTACACTGGTCTAAAAGGGTTAGGCTAATTTCAACAATGTGTTAATCATCATAACCCATTTTTGGGTTATTCCCCAATTTACATTATTTTCTCTCTTAAAAAAATAAAATACAAAAAAATCAAAAAATAATAGTAGTGAGACGAGGATGCTATAGTGCCCTAAAAATGATTAAAAATTGGCTGAGGAGGTTTAAAATTACAAAGATTAAAATTTGACAGTATTTTGTTGACTGATGAAAGCCTTGTTGACAAATAAAATTTAATTTGAGGAAAAAAAGTCCAAAATTAGATTTTTATGGACTCAATTAAATTTGATTAAAGGTTTAATTGAATTTATAAAGGGTTTAACTGTAAGAAAAATTGATTTTGGAGTTAATTTGGGCTTTAATTGGAAGAAATTATAGTTCTGGGGTCAAATTATAATTTTTGAGAGTTAGTTTGGTCAACTTAGGGGCTTCATTGCATAAATATTGAAGTTTGATGGCCAATTAGAGACTTAATTAAAGAAATCCTAAACCAAGGACCAAAATGAAAAATACACGTAAATAAAGGGCTGCAATTAAACCGAATCAGTGGCCAAATTGAAAAAATTAAAAGTTTATTGCTTAATTGAGGGTCAAATTGTATAAATTCAAGACCAAGGACTAAAGGCCAACTTTAGGGCCGCTATTTGATTTTTGGCAAGGATGCAATTGCATTGATTTTTAAATCAAAATTGCAATTTAGGACTTGATTGAATAAATTACAAATTGAGAACCAATGTGAACTCTAACATGTTTTTGCCACCTTTTCCTTTTAAATGAAACGATGCGTTTTGTCCAAAATTACGTCATTTCATGCACTGTTCACATAAAAAAAGGCTCGAAACGGTGCTGTTTTTAATGGCACTATAGCCTTTCTTCTTTCCATGGACACGCAGAAAACAAGGGAAGAAAAAAGTTTTGTTCCCCTGTTTTCACATACCTCTCTCTCGAAAAGGCATCAAAAGGATGTTGAAAAAAACACCCCACTTGCCTGGATACTGACCAGTGGCCTACCACGGACAAAAAAATAGAAGGGATAAGCCCCCAACTAGCGCCACCGTCCAACCTGCCCTATCCCTTGACCGGATAGAGGAAGGGAAGTTTCACCGCCCTTCCCTGCCTATAAATGCAGAGGCAGAGAAGAGGCGTGAGGGAGAGGCTCTAGAGACCGAAGGAAAAAAAGAGCTAAAGACCAAAAGAAAAAAAGAAAGGGGAAGAGGGAAGTAAAGAAAAAAACTGAGAAGAGAAGAAGGAAAATAGAGGAGAGAAGAGAGAAGAGAGAAAGATCGTCGCCTGGAGCCACCACCATTTCACCGCCACCATCACTGCCACTAGCTAGCACCACCATGGGCCTCCACAACAGGTCAGTTTCCCCTCCTCTCTCTTCTTCCTTCTTCCTCTTCTCTGCTCTGTCTCCCTTTGCTTTCATTTCCATGCAGAATGTGAGCAATTCACGTTCTGCAACAAATGAAAGTAATTAGTTGGTTACTATGCTATGCACAATAACCAGTTAATTATAATTTTTAGGCCGGTGCTAGCCCTTTTTTTTTATGCTGGGCCGATGCTGGCCCATTTTTATTTTGGGTCGGTTTTGGCCTATTCCAATTAAAAAAATTTATTTTCTCATGTTTTTTTATTTTATCCATTTTTGTTAATATCAATTTATAATTTTACATCATAAAAATACAGATCTAGTATTAAAATACTCGGTTTTCATCAAAAACTTCCAAAAATTAAAAAAATTGAAAAAAAGAATAAAAATGTTTTTGTGCATATGACTAAGTGTCTCAAAGCTATAAAATCATATTATGTTTTTCATACACCAAAAAACAATGTTTTAGCATGCATTTTGACTTTAATAACTAGTTTATTACAGTTAAGAGACATTGACCAAAATTGCAAAAATAAGAAAAAAATTTATTTTGTTTGTCTTTTAATATCTAGGGTATAACATTACATGTAATAGTATTTCAGATATTAAATTTTTTTGGATGTTAGAACGGTTAGATTCTACCCTATTAAGATAAGAACCTCCTTATTAAGAAGGGCTTCTCTTGAACCTTAGACAGACCGACAATTAGAACACAACGAGACATTAGATTTTATCAGAAAATAAAACAATGTAGCTTACCTTAGGTAGGGCGTATTTGTTGTGCTAATACATTTCCTTTACGCAACCAATCTCCATACCCTATCTTTGAGACCAATTAGGGTTCCTAGTGACTAGAATACTAGGTGACGACTCTCATTCTATTTTTACTAATAAGAGACAAGAATTCCTTGTCTCTGTATATTTGCCAAATAGAGCTTTACATTTTCCTTAAGGGTGGATGATCGTTGTGATGTCGCACACGTGCGACATTGATGACGATGCTCAATGGTGCCATTTTGTTCATGAGTATGAGGACAGATTAATTGATGATGAATATCAATTATCTGAAAAAAATTATTTAACTTATGATATTCACCGTCCCAATCAATTTGAATATATTTAATTTTATGTGAAAATTGAAGTCAACAAGTGTTTGAAACCATTGGAAAATGAAAAACATATTAGATTTAGCAATAAGTGGATAGTACCAAATGTGTTTAGTATGCGTATTGACAAAGATAACAAAGTAGTGAAAGCCATCAGAGGAAAACACAAGGGCAAGACCCCAAACATCATTAAATATTATATCAAGTGGGGCAGTAGTTTCATGATCCGTAGGTCGCAACGACAGACTCGACGACTTGCCTAAAGGACAAGCTTGACACTAAGCAAGAGAACATATGATTTTATTGTTGGAAACTAACATATCTAAAATGTGAGGGGTTGGATGACCTAAACAACGATGCCACAAGTCGGCAATCACGGAGATGCAAGGAGATCAAAAAGCTTGAGGAACTATCGTGGCAGAAGACTCGAAGAGGACATAAAAACCATCATTACTCTAACTGGAAATGAAAACTTTCTTAGTGATGAGATGTTTGATATAAAACATAGAAGCGTGAAATTCAAAATAAAAATGATTATCACAGCAAAATTTCTGTACAAACAATAACGGTTTAGTAATATGACACGAGTGATATCTAATATGTGATATGTCAAGGCCCTTACCATCACTAACATGCAAAGATAGGTTGCAGAATCGGTCAGAGTTGCAAGATCAGGTGTGACATATTGATTCAAGTTGGTGTCGGGGAACCAAGTTATAGTAGAAACATTCCCAACAGCAAGGTGAGCAAAAGGCTGCTGGAAACTACAGCAAAACTGGGGACAATGTGGAACTATATAACCAAAGTTAGAGCACAATTGGCAGCAGATATGCAACTATCCATACCACTAGGAAGCCCCTGTATTATGCCTATTCTGCTACGACTTGGTTGGTCTCTAGTCAACAAAAGAGGGACCCCGTGGCTAGTGGTTGTAGTGGTTATTATGAGGATGCTAGTTGCCACGAGAACAACCCCTGTTACGGCTGAAATTTGGGTTGTGATGAGACATAGCAAGATGAGCAGAAGGTTATTGTATTGGTAACAATGGTGGTTGCTGTGGTAGAGAAAAAGACAACAAAAAGGGAGCGACATCTATGGAATGAAAAAGTTGTGCAGAAATTCATGTGTAAAAAGGTGACTGTGAAGATCAACATATGATAGCTGACAACCAAAAGATTGGTGTCTTCTTCCAAGTGCAAGAGTGTCAAAGTAATAAATAGCCCGATAAGACTGAGATCAAACCATAGGAAGGTTAACTATATAATAATAATAATAATAATAATAATAATAATGAGTTAAAGAGAATTATGAGATGTGAGATTAATGTGAGGATTAAACAATGATAAAAAAAAATTGTCAAGGTTAGAGGATTCACTAATGGTATTTTAAATAAGTATAATATAAACTCTTTTTATTACTCAACTAAAAACCACACATAAAGGAGGTTCCAATCGGATGATTTGTCATTAATAGCTTATTATAAATTATTAATATTATCATATTATTATCTTATTTAAGTAACACCAATACTTTTAAATCACTATTAGAAATTCGCTTAATACCAATGACATTACCGATGGAATACTTCTGTCGGTAATTTGAGTTCACAATTATAGATGAAATTTTTTCCATCCATCATTTTGATAGTATATACTGATGGACACATTCAATCATTATTTACTGATAAAATGACGAACGGAATATTCAGAATTAAAAAAAAGGCGGTTCGCTAGCGTGGAGTTTTTGCTAGTGATTTACCAACGGAATCATCAAGAGATTTAAAATGGCTGCTTCGTATAGTGACTTGACCGATTCACCATTTAAAATACTAACAAAATCATTGAGGGATTCAAACCAAAATCTCTATACAGTGATGTGCCCTTTTTACCGTCAAAATAGTTGGCGGACTTATAGACGAAATATGTTCGTCGGTGAATCCATCGGTAAAAGTCACTCTGCCGACCCTCTCCTCCACTATTTCTCCTTCCTTTTTCCCATCTCAACTCTTCCCTACTATAAACAACTAGCCCCCGCCCCCCCTAGAAAACCAAAAAAATCTCCCTCTTCTTAGCATAACAAGTCATATTTCTTGAAGTTTTGTGGTCATAGCATCCGTGTTCTGATTTACCGATGGATTTTATCTGTTTTTATAAGTAATTCTATCTTTTTAAATTTTAACATTTAAATGTCAATTTTATTGTTTTTTTAGTATATTTATTTTGTTAATATATGTACATGTTTTATTGTTATTTCTCAAATAAACTTGTAGTAAATGAATGTATAATTTTATACTTGTTATGGTTTGTTTTAGATTTTGTAAAATTTTATTTATGTGTAAATTGTTGCAACTTTATTGAATTACCGAATTACATATGTTTTTTTGAAATAATTAATAGCTTGTTTACCGAGTCCATTTTAATTTTATCAATGATATTGCAGAGTTGTAATTTCTATAAATTTATATGTATTAATTTGTATGGACATTGATAATTGATAATGAATATTTAATATTTATGAGAAGTTGTAATTTGTTTGTCGGATAATCTCGAGGGAAAACAATATTTTTGCAAATTTATTTACCTAACATAGTTAATTAATACATGTTGTCATCATAATTTTATAGAGGTTCGATAGAAGTCATGGATGATCGTTCATGGATGTATCGAGATTCATCCCAAGTATTGCGGAGGATGGATTATTGTAACGGGGTTCAGGGTTTTATTAATTTCGCAATATCTATTCCTAGAAATTTTACTGGAGGCAGTATTAAGTGTCCATGCTGGAAATATCGAAATAAAAAATATTTGCATTCAAGTGTTGTAATGATGCATCTTCTACATAAAAGGTTTATGGAGAATTACCAGTGTTGGTATGCACACGGAGAAATATTTGTTAGCAAGAAGAGAATGAGAGAAAGGGTGGTTGAGTCAACTTCTAGTGCTAGCAACATGCATGAAGTGGTAAATGACAACACTAATCCTTACAAGAATATGGTTATGGATGCAATGAGAATAAATCAAGGTAATGTTAGTCAATTTCCAATTGTAGAAAAAGAACCTAATGCAGATGCAACTAGGTTTTTTGATTTGTTGAAAGATTCTGAAGAAACTTCATGGGATGGCAGCAAGAATCATAGCAAAGTATCAGTCATAGCACAGGTGTTCACCATTAAGTCAGATCACGGGTTGAGTGAGGGCGAGTATGATAAAATTATTAAATGGGCAAGAAGCATTTTACTTGAAGGGAACAGGCTAAAAGGGGACTTCTATGCTGTGAAGTCCATGATGAAACCCCTCGGTTTAGGATACCACAAAATTAATATATGCCCTAACCTCTGCATGTTATACTACCTTCAAAATATTGAGATGACCGAGTATATAAAATGTGGACATTCCCGTTACAAACCCATAACTGGCAAGGGAAAGACTCTAGTGGGATACAAAAAACTTAGATACTTTCCAATCACACCTAGACTGCAGAGGTTATTTATGTCACTAAGGACTGCTAAGCACATGACATGGCACCAATCACATGATGCGGTTGATGGAGTGATGGTGCATCCTTCTAACTGCGAAGCATGAAAACACTTTAACAGTGTGCATCCTCACTTTTCAGCTGAATCAAGGAATGTGCATATTAGGTTGTGTACAAACAGATTCAACCCATTTGGGTCATTCGCTGCTCCTTATTCTTGTTGGTCGGTCATGCTCATGGTTTGTAACTTACCACCAGGAATATGTATGAGGCTGATGTTCATGTTTTTATCTACTGTCATACCTGGTCCAAGCAGCCTAGGCAAGAATATAGATGTTTGTCTTCGACCACTGATTGATGAGTTGGCGCAGTTGTGGTCCTCTGAAGCTTTGACTTATGATATATCAAGGAAATAAAATTTCCTTATGAGGGTGGCTTTGATGTGGACTATCAATGATTTTCTAGCTTATGGTATGCTTTTTGGTTGGAGTGCACATGAGAAACTAACATGTCCATATTACATGGAAAACAAGAAGGCATTCACACTAACAAACGGAGGTAAAGCTTCTCTTTTTACTGTCACCGTTGTTTTTTGCCATATAATCATAGGTATAGAAAGAACAGAAAAGATTTCTTTGTTGGCAGAGTTGAAAAGGATGTTGCACCCCCGTGTCTTTCTGGTGAATAATTGCATAATGTTGTATTATAGTACGGTGACATTGTGTTTGGTCTCCAATCAAGTAAGCAGAAGTTTTCTGGTTTTGGTTTGACTCATAATTGGGTAAAGCGAAGTATCTTTTAGAAGCTTCCTTATTGGAAGACCAATCTACTCCGCCATAACTTTGACATCATGCACATTGAAAAGAACGTGTTTAAGAACATTTTCAACACCATCATGGATGTGAACGAGAAGAAAAAGGACCACATTAAGGCTAGATTGAATATAGCTTTGTTCTGTAACCGTAAAAATAAGGAGTTGGTTTTTGATGAGTCACGGGTTGCAAAACCAAGAGCAAGCTTCATCTTAGAGAAAAACACATAACTACTAGTCTATAAATGGCTTAAGAGTCTGTGTTTTCTAGATAGACATGCCTCAAAAATATTAAGACAGGTGAATATGGAGGAATGTAGATTGTATGGAACGAAGAGTCATGACTGCCACGTGTTTATGCAAACACTCATCCCATTAGCTTTTCGTGATTTGTTGCCAAAAGGGATATGGGATGATGCACTCGCATAGATTAGTCATTTCTTTAGAGATATGTTCCAAAAAGTTGAATGTTAATCACATTAAGAGGCTTGAAATGAATATCTCGAGACACTATACAAACTTGAAATGATATTCCCTCCATCATTTTTTTGACTCAATGGAGCATCTCCCCATATATCTACCGTTCGAGGCAAAAGTTGGAGGACCGGTCCAATATAGATGGATGTACCCATTCGAATGGTTAGATATTACAGTTGCAATGTAATTTATATATAAAAGTATTTTCTTTATTTTTCTTAATTAAAAATATTTGATTAATTCAATATTTGCAGGTACTTGTTCAATCTCAAGAAAAAGGTTAAGAATAAGACACATGTTGAAACTTTGATATGTGAGGCCTACATTGTTGAGGAGATCTCAACATTTATCTCGTACTATTTCTAACCTCATCTAAGAACGAGAATCAATCGTGTTCCATGGCATGATGATGGTAGTGAAGTGCCTTCCAGTAGGAGCTTGTCAATATTCTCCAATCCTGGACGACCTACACCTAAAAATGTTGTAAAAGGAAGATATTTGTCGAAAATAAAGTTCAAACATGCACACAATTATGTTCTATTTAACTGTGATGAGTTGAGACCTTGTATTCAGTAAATATATATGTGTGATGAGTTGAGACCTTGTATTCAGTAAGTATATATGTGTGCAATACTAATTAAACTTTATCAATAATATATTCTAATATCACACACTCATTATCAGTTGCAAGCAACACCGACAATATTTGCTGTCTAATAACTGACAGCTGACCAAATCCCAGATCTTTCAATTACAAGATGAACAATTTGCCACGTGGTTCAGAACACATGTAAGTACTATCACAAACTCATTCTCACTTGCAAAATTACTGTAAGCATGTCATTATGAGATTCTCGATTACTTTTCATTGATGTACATTACATATAAGGTTTATCAAATGGGAAGGAGTGTTGCTAAGTCATTGTCTTCACTAAGACTAGGCCCTGAAAGAAAAGTTAAGTGTTACAACGGGTACTTTATCACTGAGTATATGTTCCATACTGAAGAATACGAGCATGAAAGAAAGACATACAACAGTGGTGTTTATGTCAAGGGATCGACTAGTAGTGAGTTAGAAGTTGACTACTATGGTAGATTAGAAGAGGTCGTCGAACTGCAATATCATAGCTAGTCGAATAGAGTGTTTTTATTCAAATGCTATTGATATGACATGACTGATAGAGAAATCAGAGTTGATCCGTACTATGGTCTAGTTGAAATCAACTCAAAAGCCAGACTCCGCAATGTAAACGATGTCTTTGTTTTCACAAAACAATGTCAACAAGTTTATTACACATACACCCTTTCCTTTAGAAAGGATTGATTAAGAGTGGATTGGTTGTCCGTTTTAAAAATAAAACCCAGGAGTCATGTCGAGCTTGTTCAAGATGAGAACAAAGACACAAGTGTGCAAGATGAAGTCTTTCAAGTTAATGAGCTGGTTGAACTATATCGAGTTGCTCCTTCGATTGACTTGAAAAAAATTCAATTTTTTATGTTTTCGATGATAGTCTTGTTGATGTTGACACAGAGGAGTTAAATGTTGTTTTGAGCTCTAGCGGAGAAGCAAATGTCGATGAAGATGATGATATCCATATTGAAGATTGCGATGAAGGTGATGACTATTCAATTGACAACGAAGAAGAAGAAAATTCTAACTAACTATCAGAATGAAGCATTGTGTAAACATTTTTTCCACGTAATATATATTATGGATTATATATTTTTTAGCATGAAATATTTATTTTATAAGTTAATGTATTGTTTAAGCACTGCTATTATTGTTTTGTGCAATGGACAGTTTATCATTTAAGCTTTTGTGGGAAGGTAAATAGGCAATACAAATATAATCTTTCTTGTATAGTGCACTATTACCGATGTCCATACCAATAGATTTAGGTCTGTTGGCATTTCATAGAAAGTTTAAAAATAATTAATGGAAGTGCCACCATTACCGACAACTTCGTAGACTGACTATAGTCCGTCAGCATTTCACAAAGAGTTGAAAAATAATTTCTGCAAATGCCATAATAACCGATGACTTTGCATATGAACTGTCGTACGTCGGCATTCCACAGAGAGTTAAAAATAATTAATACAAATGCCACTATCACCAACGCATTTGCAGACGGATTCCAGTCTGTTAGTATATTGTTAGCGGGTCAATATTACCGATAAAATCACCGACGGCCTATGCAAATTCCAAAGGGCGGTGCATTAACAAATCCCAGCGATCGCCCTTTCAGTTCATTTTTTCATATGCTTCATTTCACATTTTTGTTTTTTCCTTTCATTTTCTTCAAGATTTTTGTGTTTTTGGCTTCTAATCTTTAGTTTAATCTTCATCAAATTAAAAAGTATATACTTCCTCTTCTTCATTTATTTAATATTTTATTTTTTATTTGTTTTTTTTAGCTATTGTTATTTTTGGTATTTTTTTTTGTTTTGGTGTATTTTTATAATGTAGAAAATTCTTGAAATAAACACTTTATTAAGGTAAGCATATTTCATTCCTAAAGTCTATATTTTTTTTTTGAATTTATTGAATATATTTTATTGTTATATTGCCATAATAATTGAATAATTTGTTAAATTGTAATTGTTAATGTTGAATTTACATTAGAATTAGTAATTGAATATGTTAGAATAATTAGTAATTTTACTCTATTATTGCATGATTTGCGTTTAATTATTTCCATTAATTTTAATTGTTAGTCTAACTTTTTTTTAATTTATTGAATATATTTTATTGTTGTATTGCCATAATAATTTTATAATTTGTTGAAGTGTAATTGTTAATGTTGAGTTTACCTTAGAATTAGTAATTGAATATGTTGGAATAATTAGTAATTTTACTCTATTATTGAATATGTTATATACAATATTAGTATTGATGGGGTCAATTGGTTATGACTATTGTCAATATTTGAATGTTTGTGGATTTGGGTAGTCTCTAGCATGGAGGAGGTGCTGTTGAATTTTTTTTAACATTCAAATTTAATTATGTAATTATTTCTTATAAAATTGTATAGATGCGTAGAACGAAATCCACAGCTCGTCGCTTATGTATGGTCACAATTAGTTCTTCTAGCAACGAGGATGACATATCCTTAGGTGGCTCTCAAGAAGAGGCACCTGCGTCGTCAACCGATGCTGCCTCTTTTAGCACGGTTTCACAAGGTAGAGGCGGCATGCCTTCACAGTGGAATCAATTCACTCACAAGTACAAGGCACAGTGGAAGAACGACCTTTCAATGTAAGTTTGTTAAGTGTTTAGTTTTTTTTAAAAAAAATTATAACATAATTTATGAACAACTAATCAATATTTCATTAATTTAATTTATTTTGATGTTCACAAACATTGAGGCCACCCGAGTAATATCATCGGTGTTTAAATCATTGATGGAGATTCCATTATTTCAATGGAATCAGCTATCCAAACATCCTGAATGGATACCTCAAATCGATGTATGGTTTGACAGATTTGAGGTTGGTGTTAATTTCTAATTTCCAGCTTATTTCTAATAACTTATTATTTTTAATTAAAATTAATTATTTATACACAGGAAAAATTCAACTAGGACAGTGTGTAAGACACTGTTGTGATGAAGGTGTGGGAAAATCACGCAGTAACTAGGTAACATCGAAAACAATACAAGATTTTTTTAGAAAAAAATTATGTTTCAAAATCTAATTTCTCACTATGGAAGTAGGTTGCGTGATTTTTGTTATGAAACACAAAAAAAAGGTAAAGAAAACCACGTGAGATAAGGGTCTTCAAAGATGGAACGACGTGGCGGTTTGGAGTGATTTCAAACCGATATACATCTCAGCAGATATATGGTTGCAATATGTTGAGCATGTGATATCTGAGTGGTTCACACGACGCTTACAGTCCGGTGCTGGCAACCGGAATCGGCCAATTCATGGCTCGGTAACAATGCACACCAACGGCTCCGTTCTGTTTGCTGCATATGCAAAACGGATGGTATGATTAGTTTAAATGAAATATATCATTAAATTAATTTGTTATTAATTAATGTTTTTCATTATAGGCTATGTCTCTTGGACGTGAGCCGAGCCCAAGGGTGCTGTTTGTTGAGACACACGTGTGGAGTCAAAACCACCAAAAGGGAGCGCAACAGTTCATTGACAACCGTGCTCAACATTTTATGGTATGTTTGTTCAACCATTTTATTTCGTAAGTTATTATTTTTATTGAACTCAATATAATGATTACTTTTTTCATTTTCAAGATACCTACAATAGCCGGTAAGGGAGAGATATGGGGACGATCCTTTGACCCGTCCGGTTTTTTATTCGGATTTGCGGATGGAGGTTGGATTGTCCGGTGGACTTGATAAAAATCGGGTGTACGGCTCTCCAACACTATAGCTGAGAACTTGTGGGCGGCCCATAATGTCTCAACCGTTGGGAGCTCCCAATCAGAATTGAGCACCAAATCTAAGGAGTTCGTGGCCTTGCAGCAACACACGACTTAGCTCACCGGAAAATACAACCACCTATCGGTCAAGTATATAGAACTCAAATCGGTTCACGAATGACTTCGCCAAATGTTCATGAACATGGTATCATAGAGTGGTGATACATGTGCGCCTCATCCTTTTTTTCCATGTTGTAACCCAATTTTGGATTCACTAAGATTTGTCAAAACCATCATTTTCGGTCAAAACCGAGTCCACCGGGTCAATATGGGTCCCACCATGTCGACCACGATGAAAAATGAGTTTCGGGCCGTTTAGGGTCAAAACCGTCATTTTCAGTTAAAACCGAGTCCATCGGATCAATACAGGTCCCACCATGTCAACCGAGATGAAAAACGAGTTTCGAGCCGTTTCGGGTCAAAACCGTCATTTTCGGTCACAACCGAGTCCACCAGGTCAATACAAGTGCCACCATGTCGACCATTATGAAAAATAAGTTTCAGGTCAAAACCATCATTTTCGGTCAAAACCGAGTCCACCGGGTCAATATGGGTCCCACCCTGTCGACCACGATGAAAAATGAGTTTCGGGCCGTTTCGGGTCAAAACCGTCATTTTCAGTTAAAACCGAGTCCATCGGATCAATACAGGTCCCACCATGTCAACTAAGATAAAAAAAAATGAGTTTCAGGTTATTTTTGATCAAAATTGTTATTTTTTGTCAAAAACCTGATCCACTGAGTTGATACTGTATAAAGCTTTTTTTGTAATTTAAATTGATTTTTAGCGGTTGAAAAGCTTTTTATAATACTGATTTGAATTTTTAATTTTATCCCTATAAATAAATATTATTATTATATATAATAAAATAAAAAAATAATACAATTTTTGTCACAGTAGGCGGAGGATTTCTGCCGATGGTAGGCGGTGCAGCTATACATTGAAAATTTTGCACAATCCGTGATTACTTGCACAATCCATGATTTGTTGTCCCCTGTCATTATTTGTACAATCCGTGATTCGTTGTCCCCTGTCATTGGCTATAAATAGCCAATGAAACCAAGCCAACGAGGCAGGAAAAGAAAAGAAAAGAGAATTCTGAATTCGAGTTTACTATTTGTATTACTATTTAATACTATTCATTTATTTTCTACTTTTTCTTCATGCGAGTAAGATATTGATTTTTTAAAAAAACAATTTGAAACATACTAAAAGTATCCTAACCGTTAGATCTAATAGTGTTTAAATCTGGGCCTTTGATTTTTTAGGATACAATAAGCTTTACCACACCAGATTAAAACCCAAATCCAACTCAGCCTTTAAAATAATCTTCCCTTTGATCCTGTGGCGCCATGTCATCAGGTGTACCAAACACTCGGTACACCGTGACACACCAGATCATAGCTCAGCCCATCCAGACCGTCCGATCAACTTCCAGATCAAGCCAATCACAGCCACACGATCAGCTCATCCACGATCCAACGGTTTATAGCGTTCAGACGCACCAGTGCACCATACGTGCGTTCACACCATAGCAAAGCTCAGAGTCTCTCTCTCCTCTTGCCGATGATGCTCTCTCTCTCCTCCGATCTTCCATTTCTGGTCGTTTTAAGCCGCCAAACCACCACAGAAAGGTGCATCGCCTCCTCTAAAGCAAAACCCTGTCCATTTTACACGTTTTCACCACCTAAACCCTGGCCGTTTTACACGTTTTCACCACTGAATCTGGCCGGAAAAAGGCCACGACAGAATCGGTCAACTGGAGCTTCAAGTCAACGATTCTCCCTCATCAGCCATCAACGGAAGACGA
>NW_011500177.1:40317-70096 GCF_000495115.2 Populus euphratica | reverse complement strand
TTGGCTGGAATCTCACCGGAAAATTTCACCGCCACCAACAGTAGCCGTGCGTGAGCCACACGAGCCGCTAGTGGCATTTTTGTAAATTTTAGAG
The DNA here is from genome assembly GCF_000495115.2 of Populus euphratica. Lineage (NCBI taxonomy): Eukaryota > Viridiplantae > Streptophyta > Magnoliopsida > Malpighiales > Salicaceae > Populus > Populus euphratica. Next base: position 70,002 of record NW_011500177.1, on the reverse strand, counting down.
AAATATGAGGGTATTTCAGTCTTTTACTTATACAGTGGCACTCAGGTAATTTTTATGATTTTTTATGGTATTTTTGATATTTTTATATATAAATACTTCTAAATTTTTTTTGCATGTAAAGAAAAATAAAAAAACAAAAAAACATTAAAATAAATAACGACGCGGGTCCAACACCCATTTTATCATGTCACTGTTCATGGGTCAAAACCCGATTCTCAGGAATGGATATACCCATTTCTCAACTATATCAAAATAATTTTTGTTTTATAAAATAAATATTATTTGTCGACACGTCTCTTTTATTCACAAAAAAGGACCAATGTCAAAAATTTAAATACCAAATATGGATTATGTTCATTGTTATTTCATTTGGTAAATATGACGTAACTCTCCTTTTTAGGGACAAACGTCGATATTTTAGACAAAGTCTCCTAGTTTTAGGGACTGATGTCATTTTTAACGTGTCTCTTATTTTTGGGGACCGACGTTAACTATCTTAAATTTTTTTGCAAATAAGCTCAAAATATAATAGCATTTGAATAAAAAAAAAACACACACAAGTAAGGGCAACCTTTTTCTTAAAGGATGTTTTAAGGGTGATGTCTACCTTCTTTTAATCATAACTAATCTAGTACCTGAATCTCTGAGACTAGTGTCTAATTTTGGATTTCTAGTTCCCTCAAATTACTAGATGGCGACTCCAATAAAATCTTTATTTCCCCTAATTAATGAAAAAAAAAATTATTTTTTTTGTTAAAACAAACAAAAAAGAGTGGAGTCGTCGCCCAACGTCATGTAGTGACATGCCGTATAACAACCAGCCTCCTCCTCCTCCTCCTCCTACTCCTCCAGCTCCACCATTATGTTAATTCATAGTTAATTTAATATTTTTTAAAACACATTTAACTTGTAATGAATATTATTTAACTTTATTTTTTTTTTATTTTTTATGTTTAATAAAAAATTTATTTGCATAATTGGTTTTTTTACTATTAATTTATATAATTTTATATTATGTATTCTAAATAATTTTTTAAAAACATATTTAAAAATAATTACAAAAGGGTTTTACCGACGGATTGTATCCGTTGGCATTTGACATTATACAGACAACTTTACAAACGACATTAGTCCATCGACATTTCACAGTAGCTGCCACAGTCACCGACGAATATACAGACAAATACCTTTGGTCAGTATTTCACACACTCATCGACATAGTTACTGACAGACTATGCCATCGGTATTTCACACAATCATCGACGGAAGAAATCTGTCTGTAAATTTTAAGTGGGAATCTTTTTTTTTTACATGCAATTTCCTTCTGTAAAAACATCGGCAAATATTTTTTTATCGACTAATTTGGCAATGAAATAAGGTATTACCAATGAAAGGAATGTCAACGAACGTTTTCCGTTGGGGATGTCATTGGTAAAACAATTACCGATAAATGCTGAATCACAGACCAATGGAATATTTTCGTCAATAAAACTGTGAAATCTTATAGTGAATATTGTCAAGAATTCATGATGCTAACTTATGTTAACAACAAATGTAGTTCCTTTCATAGCACAGATATTGGTTATACCATACAGTTGGCTATGAAGGATCAAGCATTTATTATACAAAATGTTATACAACACAAATCTAGATTAACTATTTATTATACCATACACAAGATATTAAGAATTAATAAGATAAAAATGAAAAAATGACACAACCAAAAGATCAAGTCTTCTCCCAAGTGCAGGAGTGTCGAAGTAATAAATAATCCGGCAAGACCGAGGTCGAACCACAGGGAGGTTAATTATACAAATTATAAATAACAATAATACAACAACAATAATAACACCAACAACGACGACGACAACAATAATAATAATAAAGAAAAGGAAAGAGAAGAAGAAGAAAAAGAAGAGAACTTTGAGATGGAATATTAATGTAAGAATTAAACAATGATAATAATAAATGTCAAGGTTAGAGGTTCCACTAATGGTATGTCAAACAAGTATAGTATAAACTCTTATTACTCAATTGGAAACCACACACAAAGGAAGTTCCAATCTGATTATAGATTGTTAACATGATTACATTAGTCATCTTATTCGATTAATGCTAATACTTGTAAATTTCGTGTCATCTTATTCAATTAATGCTAATACTTGTAAATCTCGTCAAGCATTCATGATTATAACTTATGTTAACAACAAATCAAGTTCCTTTCATAGCTCAAGTGTTGGTTATACTATACAGTATGGACTATGAAAGTTCCAAGTATTTGTTGTACCAAGTTTCATACAACATAAATCAAGATTAGTCATTTAACAAGCAAAGTATTAAAGAGTGAACAAGATAACAAAAATAAAACATGTTAGTATCAAACATTAAAGTCCATATTAAGTTTACACTATACTTATTCTTACACCATTAGTGTAACCTTTTCACCTTGACATAATAAACTTGGCTAAACATAATAAAAGAAAGAAAAATAAATAAAAAAAATAAGAACATAAATAAGATAAGAGTTAACTAAGTAAAGGAAAGGAAATGAAAGGCATAAACTTGATATTAATGAAAGCAAAGCATAAACAATACAAAAAATACAAAGAGAGAAAGCAAGAGCATGATTTTGATCTGGAAACCAAGACGCCTAAATGCATGGCAAATCCCTCCTTTTATAGGTCAAAATTGGGAAAATATTCATTTGATGACTAATTGATGAGTAGGTGGCCAACTCTTGACTTGGTGACAATACTTATCTTTTACTATCTGCCCAAAACGTCATTGATAACGTCAAAATTGGAGCCACTTCAAAACACGAAAGTTGTAGGAAAAAGTCTCATCTTGTGTAAAAAATTCAGATCATTTTGACTTCTAGAACTCTATATATGGCCCAAATATTGAACAGTGCTCGGGCTGGAGGACAAATTTGGACTTCTTTGTTGTTGCTCCAATTTGAACTTGAAAATGGCTTTTTTAGATCTTGGGCTCCATATGAAAGTTATAGGCCTATGTCTTACTTTTCCATCATATAAAGTAGACCTAAATGTGAGATCTACAACTCTAGATATGACCTAATTACCGAACAGTGTTCTCGTTTGGACTCCACCGGCATCTCTTTTCTAAGTTTGGCCATCTCTTTGTCCTTTCAATTTCAGTTCTTAAATTCATCAATCAATCCTTTCATTTATGTGATAGGCCTGCATTTAAAATAAACATTTACCATAAATTAAATGTATCTTATATTATTAGATATATTATTATAAAACATGCTTTAATATTTACCACAAATTAAAGGTATCTTATATTATTAGATATATTATTATAAAACATGCTTTAGTTAAGGAGTTATTGATACTTCAAGTGCAGAATGATGATATAAAATCTTGATAAAATGCACTTTTAAGTATTAATCACACCCCCCCAACCAGCTTATTACTAGTCCCTAGTAATCAAAGCGTTAAATTAGAAAAATACTTTGCAAATTCCATAAAGCAAGGTAGTCATCATTCAATTTCCATTAAACTATCCAGATAAACAAACTCTCATTAAATTTATATATATGCTTAATACCTCTTAACAAGATATTAATAAACCTTTCTTTTATGCTCAATATATCAACACATAATTATGAGGCTTTTCATGGAAGAAAACAAGATTTTTGTTCTAATGTTTAAGGTTAACTTCCTTGGGTTAGGATTTTTTTTGTCTTTTTTTTATTTTTTTAATATATATACATATAACTTAAAATACCATGCATCTTTAACTCATGTAACGAGCTTTCGGCTAATGACTCCCAAACCAGTTGGTCTTAGGGCATTAGGTGTTGAGACACCCCTACAAGCTTAGTAACTCGGGTCGCAGATACTGATATGTAGATAGTGCAATGTTTGATTCCCTTAAGCTTTTCTCCTCAATCCATGTAACAAGCGTTGGGCCAATAACTCCAAAGTTAGTTGACTTTAGGGTATTAGTGTTAAAACGCTCTTTCAGGCTTAATTGTTTAGGTTAGGGAGGCTACGAAACCAAACTTATCTATATTTTTATTATCATCATTTCATTTTTTTCTTTTTTTTTCTTTTTTAAATTATATACTATCCCTTTCCTTTAGTTGTTACCTTTAACAAAAGAACACAAATAATGTAATAATCCAATATGCAACCCACAATCATATGTTTAAAGTGTGTGTGTGTAAATTAAGGTTTAAGAATACATGTTAAATAAGTATATGAGCAGAATTAAGTGATAACAATGCAAGAGTTTGTAAATCTGAATATTTCAAGAAGCATTATGATAGACCTTGTTACGAATAGTTACTAAGATGCGTGTCAAGAGTCATAAAAAGTTCTCCTTACTCTGCCATTATAGTAACAACAATTTTGCACATGCTTTATGAAATAGAAAACACAGTTAGTTTTTTTTTTTAAGCTACTACCCTCTCCCCTCAACCAAAACGAGACATTGTCCTCAATGTTCTAAGGTAGAAAGATAGAGTATAGAAGATATCACCTGAAATAACGAACACTAAAAAACCTGAAACACACTGAAACAAATATAAAAACAACAAAACACAATAATAAAACCAAAAGACACAAAGATTCATAAATGAAGACTCAAATCTAACCTAAGCTTTTTACGGCTTTTCTTAGATGACCAATTTATGCAACTCATGGAGGGATCAATTACAGGTATGAAGGATTGTAGTTGGTCAATCAATTGTTCAGCAATAGCAGCAGAGATTATGATTTGTCGTGCAGAAGATGTTAGAAATTCTTGTTCCATAGCATGATCAAGAAAAGATAACAACTTATCATAATAACCATTAACATTTAACAAACCTATGGGTTTATGGTGAATGTGCAGTTGGGCCCAGGAACGGCTTAAATGCCTTTTATGGGTCGGGGATAGGTTTCCCATCCAGTTTTCTTTAAAACTGGCAAACAAGGTCTTTTTTAGTCAGATTTCCAAGACTAAGTCGATCACGTTCTTTATGAAAGTGTAGCCATAAATCATGAATTGCACGATGCACATCTCCACTAGGATGCGTCTCAAGAGTTAATAGAAGATTATTTAAAGACTCCTTACTCAGACCATCCTTAATGAATTGTATTTTATCTTCACGGTTTATAGATACCATTCCTAAAGAACGACATTGTGCATTAAAAGTCCATCTGGCACATGAATGACAGACTTTTAGTTGTTTTGCACGATGTTTATTTACAAAAGTGCTTTTACCTGTTCCAAGTATGTGTGAAATGAAGGAATTAAAGGACTCACCTGATAATCAGACCTTTGCTTCAATCAACCAGAAAATATCTTCAGGAATTCTATGATTCATTAACAACCTCAATCTTGCACATCTAACATGGTAAATTTTTATAATCGCATTATGGGGCAGAGCGGGAAAATACTTTTTCAATTTTTCAGGATTAGTGTCCATTTTCAAATGAGAATTGGAAGAGAGATTCATAGAATTGCACAAATATATACACAAATATCAGTTTTTATGGAAAACTGAAAGAACCGACTTAAGTCACGGAGTACCGTTGTCCACCATTTGACTGGGGTGAGAGAAACTAGCAAAAATCACTAAAAAAGAAACACAAAAACAATGTGAGAAAAACAAAATAATCAACCTTTATCTATAAGATCATTCGAACCAGTTGATTCATTTTCACTAGGAAAATTATCAAAGTAAGCTTTCAAATGATGTCCATGTTCCTCAAAAATATTTTCATTTATTGAATTCTCAATATCACAGGCCCTATAAGGATTGCTCCATCTTGATCTTAGCTCTCTAGGGAATGCATAGAGTTGAGAATTATAAAACAAAACTTTTTGACCAGTATCAACTTTTTGATAATTTTCACAAGTTTTGTAGAATGCATGCGTGTCCTTGAACATGATGGGCCAATAAAATCCATTTTGAAAGATTTTTGCAGCTGTCTTTTCTTATGAAAAATAACTCCCACATGCTTTAGAATGATAAAGTTTAATGACACTACTTACCTCATTGTCGGGAATGAATCTTTGAAATATTTGATCAGGACAATATTTGAATAAGTTAGGGTCATCCCAATAAAAGTTCTTCACTTCGTTTAAAAACTTTTCTTTGTCTTGGGTACTTCAATCAGCTGGCAAATCTCCTAAAGCAAGAAAATTAATATTTGTATTATACCAAGGCATTGGACTAAGAGAAAGTAAGGATTCACTAGGAAAGTAATCATCGATTGGTGTGATGTCAGATGTCGAATTTGTTGTCATTGTTAAGAAAATATTTGCATCAACATTTTCGGTGCTTTTTTCATCCGTGATTTCTTCCTCAGAATAAATCATTTGCAAATCTTCAGATTCATCCAACTCATTTTTACTTGAAGTAGATTCAAGTTGATCATAAACTAATTCCTCAATATGATCTACTTTTTGTAAATTATTATCATCTCCAGGTTGCTTGTAAATGTTGAAAATATTCATCTCCAATCTCATGTTTCCAAATGATAGCTTCATCAGTCCATTCCTATAATTAATCAATGCGTTAGAAGTTGTAAGAAACGAACGTCCTAAAATAACAGGAAATGAATTACATACTTCAATAGGTTATATGTCCAAGACAATAAAATCCACAGGATAAATGAATTTATCGACTTGTACTAGCACATTTTCAATTATTCTTTTAGGCACTTTTATAGATCTATTGGCAAGTAAAAAAGTTATAGAAGTTGGTTTTAACTCACCTAGATTGAGACTTTGAAAAACTGAATATGGAAGTAAATTCACACTAGCTCCAAGATCAAGTAAAGCTTTTTTAATTTTATGTTCTCCAATAAAGCAAGAACTTGTAGGAGAACCAGGGTCTTTATATTTCAAAGCATTATTGTTCTGAAGAATGACACTTACTTGTTTGGCTAAAAAGGCTTTTTTTTTTCACGTTCAGTTTCCTCTTCACCGTGCATAGATCTTTCAAAAATTTAGCATAGGAAGGAACCTGTTTAATAGCATCCAGCAAAGGTATATTGATTCTTACTTGTTTGAAAGTTTTAAAAATTTCAGAGTTGTGATTGACTTTCCTTTGTTTGGTCATGGCTTGAGGAAATGGAAGTACTAGCGGGGAGTTAGTCGTTTCTTTGCAATTTTCAACCCCTTCTTTACCCTCAAAGATTGACTCATCATCTTTCTCACAAAGTTCAAGAGTGGGTTTTTCAATAACCTTACCACTGCGAAGAGTAGTGACTGATTTGACTTGATCCATGTGTTGGCTTCCGGAACTACTTGCATTTGCATTGTATTGCCCCTTGGGATTTTGTTGTGGTAGAGATGGAAACTTACCTTTCTCTTGAAAACTAAGAGCAAATGTCAAATTTGCAATAGTATCTTTAAAATCTGTCATGTTTTGAGCAAGTTGAGTATTGATTGTCTTTTGCTTTTTAATGAATACATGCAATGTTTCCTCAAGATTTTTTTTAGGAGATGGAGCATAAGGAGGTGCATATCCATGATTTTCTCTTGCTTTTTAATGAATGCATACAATGTTTCCTCAAGATTTCTTTTAGGAGATGGAGCATAAGAAGTTGCATATCCATAAGAATTTTGGAAATTATGGTGTGCTTGAAACGGTGGTTGTTAAGTTTGTACATTGTTATTATCACTCTTCCAACTGAAATTTGGGTGATTTCTCCAACCAGGGTTGTATGTTTGGGAGTATTGGTTGTGGTTGGCCCTTTGAAAACTGTTTAAAGCATGAGCTTGTTCATGAAGACATTCCTTAAAAGAAGGCAAGGTTGGACAGTTATTGGTTGAGTCTTCATTTGTTTCACATATTTGACACACAATGTTTTCAACAGATTTTAATTTACCACTCTTTTTCAATTCTAGTGTCTCAACTTTTCTAGCTAAAGATGCAAACTTGGCTTGAAGGTCATGATCCTCCCTAAGGTTGTACATACCTCCACTAGATGTATGAGGTTGAGTTTTACTCGGTGCCTAATAAGTACCTGCAGTGTCCCAATTTTGTGCATTTTTAGTTAACAAGTCTAAGTACTCCATTGCTTCATTAGGGTCTTAACTTCAAAAGTTTCATTACATATTAATTCAACCATTTGCCTATCTTTAGGTGTTAACCCTTCATAAAAATGTGAAACCAATCTCCATGTTTCAAAACCATGATGAGGGCAAGTATTAAGCAAGTCTCGATACCAATCCCAACATTGGTAAAATATTTCTCCTGGTTTTTGAGTGAAAGTGTTCTATGAGATGGGAAAAACTTCTTTAAAAACTGTTGTTGCATTTCATCCTAAGCACGAATGGATCCTGGTCTCAAATTTTATAGCCATATTTTAGCTTTATTTTTTAATGAAAAAGGAAAAAGCTTTAATCTGATGGTGTTCATGCTACAATTTGAATCATTATATATGTTACAAACCTCCTTAAATTCTCTTAAATGCAAGTATGGATTTTCCAATTCTAAGCCATGAAAAGAAGGTAAAATTTGAATAATGCCTAGCTTAAAATTAAAATGAGATGCATCAGGAGGAAAAACTATGCATGATGGTGCACTTGTTCTTGTGGGATTCATGTGGTCTCTAAGTGTTCTAACACAGTTATTCTCATTATTCTCATTATGAAGTGATTGATTATCTTCTTCAGTCATATTTTCTGAAAATGATGAGGATATCCTACAAAGTCTACCACTTGATGTACGTGACCACACTCTCATGCACATGTAGGAATAGAATAAAAGGAAGAAGAAAACAAAAGAAGAAGAAATAAGAGAAAAGAAACAAAGTTATATACAAGAAAAGTGAAAAGAGAAAATAAAATAACTTCTATAATTCATACAAGAACATACCTCCCCGGCAACGACGTCAAAAACTTGACACGACCAAAAGATTGATGTCTTCTTCCAAGTGCAGGAGTGTCGAAGTAATAAATAACCCGGCAAGACCGGAGTCGAACCATAAGGAGGTTAATTGTATAAATTATAAATAACAATAATACAACAATAACAACAACAACAACAATAATAATAGTAATAACAATAACAATAATAATAATAATAACAATAATAATAATAACAATAACAATAATAATAATAATAATAATAATAATAATAATAATAATAAAGAAAAATAAGGAGAAGAAGAAGATGAAGATGAGAACTTTCAGATGGATTATTAATGTAAGGATTAAATGATGATAATAACAAATGTTAAGGTTAGAGGATCCACTAATGGTATGTCAAACAAGTATAGTATAAACTCTTATTATTCAATTGAAAACCACACACAAAGGAGGTTTCAAGCAGATTATATATTGTTAACATGATTACATTAGTCATCTTATTTGATTAATGCTAATACTTGTAAATCTCGTCAACCATGCATGATTATAACTTATGTTAACAACAAATCAAGTTCCTTTCATAGCTTAGGTGTCGGTTAAACCATACAGTATGGGCTATAAAAGTGCCAAGCATTTGTAGTACCAAGTGATATACAACATATATGACGATTAGTCATTTAACAAGCAAAGTATTAAAGAGTGAATAAGATTACAAATACAAAACATGTTAGTATCAAACATTAAAGTCCATATTAAGTTTACACTCTACTTATTCTTATACCATTAGTGTAACCTTTTCACCTTAAAATAATAAACTTAGCTAAACATAATGAAAGAAAGAAAAATAAATAAACAAAATAAGAACATAAATAAGATAAGAGTTAACAAAGTAAAGGAAAGGAAATGAAATGAAATGCATAAACTTGATATTAATGAAAGCAAAGCATAAACATTACAAAAAATACAAAGAGAGAAATCAAGAGCATGATCTTGATCTGGAAACTAAGATGCCTAAATGCATGGCAAATGCCTCCTTTTATAGGCCAAAATTAGGAACTATTGATTTGATGACTAATTGATGAGTAGGTGGCCAACTCTTGACTTGGTGACAATCCTTATCTTTTATTTTCTGCCCAAAACGTCATTGATAATGTCAAAATTGAAGCCACTTGAAAAATGAAAGTTGTAGGAAATCGTCTCAGCTTTCTTGTGTAAAAAATTCAGATCATTTTGACTTCTAGAACTCCATATATGGCCCAAATACTGAACAATGCTCGGGCTGGAGGACAGATTCAGACTTCTTTGTTGTTGCTCCAATTTGAACTTGAAAATGACCTTTTTAGATCTTGGGCTCCATATTAAAGTTGTAGGCCTATGTCTTACCTTTCCATCATATAAAATAGACCTAAATCTGAGATCTACAACTCTAGATATGACCCAATTACCGAATAGTGTTCCGGTTTGGACTGCACCGGCATCTCTTTTCTATGTTTGGCCATCTCTTTGTCCTTTCAATTTCAGTTCTTAAATTCATCAATCAATCCTTTCATTTATGTGATAGGCCTGCATTTAAAATAAACATTTACCATAAATTAAATGTATCTTATATTATTCCTGCACTTGGGAGAAGACATCAATCTTTTAGTCATGTCACTTATATTATTATAGATATATTATTATAAAACATGCTTTAGTTAAGGAGTTATTGATACTTCAAGTGCAAAATAATGATATAAAACCTTGATAAAAATGCACTTTTAAGTATTAATCATAAAACATGTTAATAACAAACTTTCTTGGATGTAAGCATTGAAGTTCATATTGAGTTTATATTATACATATCCTAACACCATTAGTGAAACCTTTTCACCTTTAATTAATACTTAAAAATGCATTTTTATCAAGATTTTATATCATTATTTTGCACTTGAAGTATCAATAACTCTTTAATTAGAGCATGTTTTATAATAACATATCTAATAAATATAAGATACATTTAATTTATGGTAAATATTTATCTGAAATGCAACCATATCACATAAATAAAAGGATTGATTGATGAGTTTAACTACTAAAATTGAGAAGACAAAGAGAGGGGTAAGCTTAGAAAAGATATGCTAGTTTAATCCTAACTAGAACCCTATTCAGTCATTAGGTCATATTTGAAAGCTGTAGATCTTGAATTTCAGTTTGGTTTATATAGCTAGAACGCTAAGACATTGGCCTCAAATATTCATGATAGTCAAAGACTCAATTCTGCCGTTTGGAAGTTCAAATCTTAACATCAATAGAGAAGTCTGAATCTGTCCTGCAGTCTAGACACTATTTAGTGTTCAGCCTATATCTCGAGTTTTAGAAGTCTAAATGCACTGATTGTTTTTGTTGGAAAGCTGAGACAATTTCTTAGAACTTTCATGAAGACAATCTATCCAAATTATGATGTTAACAATGATGTTTTCTCTAAATAAGAAGATAAAGATTGTTACCAAAGTCAAGATGTGGCCACCCACTCAACAATTAGTCATCAAATCAATAGTTTCAAATTTTGGCCTATAAAAGGAGGCATTTGCCATGTATTTAGGCATCTTAGTTTTTAGATTAAGATCATGTTCTTGCTCTCTCTCTTTATATTTTTGTAATGCTTAAGTTTTACTTATATTAATTTCTTGTTTATGCTATTCATCTTATTTATATTCTTATCTTGTTTATTTATGTTTCTCTCTTTCATTATGTTTAGTTAAGTTTATTATGTCAAGGTGAAAAGGTTACACTAATAGTGTAAAAATAAGTATAGTATAAACTCAACATGGACTTTAATGTTTGATACTAATATGTTTTGTATTTGTTATCTTGTTCACTTTTAATACTTCGCTTGTTAAATGGTCAATCTAGATTTATGTTTTATAACCCTTAGTACAACAAATACTTGGCACTTTCATAGCCCAACCCTATGGTATAACCGACACTTGTGCTATGAAAGGAACTTAATTTGTTGTTAACATAAGTTATAATCATGAATACCTGACAACATTTACAAGTATTAACATTATTCGAATAAGATAACTAATATAATCATGTTAATAATTTATAATCCGATTGGAACCTCCTTTGTGTGTTATTTTCAATTGAGTAATAAAAAGAGTTTATACTATACTTGTTTGTAATACCATTAGTGGATCCTCTAACCTTAACAATTGTTTCTATTATTGTTTAATTTTCACATTAATCTTACATCTCAAAGTCCTTTTTAAACCACAACTACCACCACTATCATCATCATCATCATCATTATTTATAATTTATATAGTTAACCTCCATATGGTTCAACCTCGGTCTTACCGAGTTATTTATTACTTCGACACTCCTACACTTGGGAGAAGACATCATCTCTTTGGTCGTGTCAATCTTGACATATTAAACTTAGTTAAACATTATGAAGAAAAGAAATATAAATAAACAAGATGAGAACATAATTATATAAGTATAGTAGAAAAAATAAAAGGCATAAACAAGATATTAATGAAACTATAACATGAAATAAAACTAGAACATTAAAACTATAAAGAAAGAAAGCAAGTAAGGAAATGATCTTGATCTAAAAACCAAGATGTCTAAATGTATGGAAAATACCTCCTTTTACAAGCTAAAATTTGAAACTATTGATTTGATGACTAATTATTGAGTGGGTGGCCACCTCTTGATTTGGTGACAACCCTTATCTTATTGTCTGAACAAAACATCATTGCTAACATCAAAATTTGAATAGATGGTCTTCATAAAAATTTTGGGCATTTGTCTCAGCTTTCCAACAAAGAAAAAGAAATGAGCTCATTTGGACTTCTAGAACTCAAGATATGGGCTAAACATTGAACAGTGTTAGGGCTGCAGGACAAATTCAAACTTCTCTTTTGATGCTAAAATTTGGACTTCCAATGGCAAAATTGAGTCTTGGACTCTCATAAATGTTTTAGGGTCGTATCTTAGCTATAAACCAAAATTAAATCCAAGATCTACAGCTCCAGATATGACCCAATGACTGAATAGTATTCTAGTTTGAATTAAATTAGTATCTCTTTTCTAAACTTAGTCATTTCTTTATCCTTTCACTTTCAATAGTTGAACAAATCAATCAATCATTTGAATTGTGAAACATGCCTGCATTTGAAATGAGCATTTACCATAAATTAAAGTTATCTTATATTATCAGACTTGTTATTATAAAACATGTTTAAGTTAGAGAATTTAATGATACTTTAAGTGCAATATGATGATATAAAACCTTGATAAAAATACATTTTTAAGTACTAATCAACAACGGTTCTGCCTTGGTTATAAGGCTCGTTACCAAGTCTTTGAACTAACTATGAAGGCCACGAAACACATAGAGATTGAAGTCTTTAAGGGATATGGGATGACCACCAGCAGCAAATTCGTCAAATAACGATTTGGCTTGTTGCATGTACATACTAACCAATGAGTTGCCTTGCCGAAGATCCTGAAAGGAGCCATGAAGTTGCATGATATGAGAGTTAGACGGAGATGCAAGCACTTTCTCAAGAGTGCGCCAAACACAATACGAGGTAGAACAATCTACCACGAGATGCAACACATCTACAGAGAGGGAGGAGAGAAATGCACTCAAAATAAGTTGATTATGTTGCTTTTTTTTAAGAAAAAAAGAACTAATTGTAGAGGAAGAACCAGTAAAACAGTTAGAAACATAAGATGGAGGACATGGCATAGAGTGTTCGCGTCTTTTTATAGGTGTTGGGTGAACATTCATTTACTTATAGTCTTAATGTTTTGGTACAGATTATCGCTATGTCAAATTCAATTATAAACCTGAATTTAGCTTTCTTGAAAAATATCAATTTGATTATGGGTTTATTGATTTTTATATTCATGAGATATGTATCCGTTGATATTAAAATAAGACTATAAAATTAGATTATATTTTTTTTCTTATTTTATATATTATTTTATTATTATTGTAATCTTAAAATCTATTTGCGATAATTTTTTTTAAATAAAACAAAGATTATTTGAGATCTAAATATTTCCTGTTAGATAAAACAAAAAAAATCAAATAAATCGATATTGGGGGAAATAGAGTTTTACCATAAAATGTATTTATTAAGAAAACATGCCTAGGCGGGTAGGTTGGGTAGCCCGACCAATGAATGCATTAAAGGGGGGGGGGCGACATGGATTTTAGGTTTACCAAGCTGTCCGTTTTTACTATAATTAATTCATAACACAGAACACCTCAACAATGTTGCGTTTCCTGGACCTATCGATGCTCTTTAAATTCCCAAAATTAGTTCTATATATATATATCACCAATTATTTTTCTTCTACAGACATAACGAGTTGATTCATAATTAATACAACTTTACTACTAGGATGATGATATGTGAAGTGATAGTTTAACGATCGACACTATAGGTTTTATTGATGTAAAAATTCTATCAGTGTAAGATTACTACTCCATCTTACTGGGATGATGATTTGTAAAGTAAAAGTTTGTTTATATGCGCTACAACATTTAAAAGTTTTATCAATAGAAAATTAATAAAAAAATTCTGTCGGTATAAAATTATCATTTCGTTGGTAAACTTTTTATTGACTAATTTATCGATGAAAAATGTTCGTTGGTAATTCTGTATTTTATCACTAATTCAGTCGGTACTAAAAAAACTGGTAGTTTTACAAACAAAAAATATACATCAAAAAAAAATTCCTACTAAAAATATACCAATGGAATAATTCCATCTGTATTTCCAGTGATAAATCACTGATGGAATAACAATATTGGTGATAGTGACATATGCAGTAAATAATCTAAAGACCATTTATATTTATTTGATGTATTTAAAAAAAATCAAGATTATGATCCAAAAATATAATTTATATAATTCTTTAATATATTTTTTCAAATAAAAACTTTTTAGTCTCGAAACACATGCAGATCCATATTATACTTAATTTTTTTAAATAGAATAAATATTGTAAAATTTAAATTCGTGATTATTTGATTAATAAAGTTTTCATACCTTATTAAAAAACTATTTTATTTAAAATTTAAATTGTTATGTAAAACTTTAAAAATATAATTTATAAATTTTTTTAACCAAACAATAACTTACAACAAGAAAGAAATGTTTTTTTTTTTTTGGTGTATGTTTAAAATAGATGATTCTCAAACTGATATTCTAGGCTACACTCTTAATATTTTTTGAGAAATGTTGAGAGGCAGCCACAACAGCTGCCCTACAATGGTTAAAAAAACTTTTTATCATTATATTTTTAATTTTGTATCAGATTTCTTTTCTTTTTGTTTATGTTTTTCATTTTGTATCAGATTTCTTTTCTTTTTGTTTATATTTTTCATTAACATTGTTATTTGAATGAGCTTTTTTGCATCTTAATTAATTACATAATTTTGAAATTAACAATTATGTATGCCTTTAATAATCTTGAGGTGTTGGACTCAAACTGGTGACCTAATCAATACTGGTGACCTAATCAATTAAGCTACACTCTCAGTTTTTCTTTTCTTTTATTTTATTTGCACCAACGTTAACTTTCTCTATCTAAAATTATATTTATTTAATCTTTATTTAATATGTTGTCTATGCTCCGTTTGCGGGGCTCGATTCAAATAATGCAACGAAGTGGTTTCAAACCATGGTGCAAGAAAAAAAGCAATGCGAAAAGTCGATCGAATGTTTTTCTTCTTCTTTTTTGCGAGACTTGTTTCCTTCCTAGGAGGGGAGTTGTGAGAGCAGAGTGGAGACTCTCATGCTTTAATGCAATGTTAATTGAGCAATGATTGAGATGAAATTGGGGACAGGGAACTTGCGAGTGAAGAAGGAGCTTTACTCAGACGAGCGAAAAGCTCGCAAACACAGTTTTTTAAAGCAAATGTTAAGATCCACATCAACACAGGTAGAGTGCTAGCATAACATGTTCGAGCAAGCTCAGAACAGTCGTTGGAAGCGGGAAAGACAACTGATGAAGAAACTTTTGCAAAGGATCCAAGCAACCTTTACGAAAGCACCAAGGCACAGATGTACAGCTACTAGCCCTATATATAGTGCAATGATCATGGAAGTGTCATTTATCGAGGTAAAAAAGAAAAGCAAGAAACCGAGTTGCCAAAGCTAAAGATTGCAAGAGATACCAGGTCAAACAATGGCGCAGGTAGACAGGCTTAAGCAAAAAACAACAAAAATAAATGAGAGAAAAAAAGAAAAAATAAACGAATAGACAAACGAGGATAGGGCAGCAAAAGCGGCTCATCAAACAGTGCCTTTTTCATCGTGAATAGGCTTAACCAGTTCAAATGATGCATTAGAAGTTTCGCATGAGCTAATATCTTATTCAATTTAAGCTATATACACTTTTGGGCTTAATTAATTCTAACAACTAGAGGCTTATTTGTTTTTGTATGTTTTTTGGATTCAAGCTACAAGAGTATTTTTTATTATGCGTGGAAATTTAGCCTGCTAATGAAGAATTGATTGCATGACTTTTCTTTATTTATTATGAATTCCAAGGGACCACATAACAAATATTTCGATCAAGGTTCTTTTCAAGTAAGAATTTCTTTCAATAATTATTTCTTCTACTTTATCATATATGAAATTATTATTTTAATATTTTTCTTGTTTTGGGCCTAACTTATTTAAGATGCTTCTGGTTTTATTTTGATTTAGGTTTATATCACCCCCTTCAGATAATCATCTAGAGTTTATTTTATTTTAATTATAAATATTATTTTTTATAAAATGTATTTTTTTTTAAGTTAAAAAATACATTGATTGTTGTATTTTACTCTGTGATTGAGAAAATATTCTTATATTTTTGTTTTTCATTAAACTACTCACACTTATTAACAACTCAACCAAACTTCATGACATTTTTCGTATTTTTTATTCATGTTACCTTATAGATGATGGATGAACCGTTCATTTACTTATAGTTTTCGTATATGGATACGAGTTATTATTGTCTTAAATTCAATTAAAAACTTGAATTTAATTTTTTTTTTAAAATATATACTTTATTGTGGGTTTCTTAATTTATATATTCATGAGATATGTATTAGTTGATATTAAAATAAGACTATAAAATTAAGTTATATCTTTTTATTTTATTTTATATATTATTTCAATGTTGTTTTAATATTAAAATCTACTTCTGACAAAGTTTTTTTAAAAGAAAACAAAAATTATTTGAGATCTAGATATTTCCCGTTAGATAAAACAAAAAAATAAAAAAAAAATCGATATTGGGGGAAATAGAGTTTTACCGTAAAATGTATTTATTAAAAAAACTTGCCTAGGCGGGTAGGTTGGGTGGCCCAGCCAATGAATGCATTAAAGGGAGGAGAGAAGCGTGTCATGGATTTTAGGTTTACCAATCTGGTCCTTTTCACTGTAATTAATTCACAACACAGAACACCTCAACAAATGTAACGTTGCATTTTCTGGACCTATCGATGCTCTTTAAATTCCCAAAATTAGTTTGAAGTGGCCACCTATATATATATATATATATATCAATTATTTTTCTAGCTAAAAACATCATGAGTTGATTCATAATTAATACAACTTTGCTACTGGGATGATATGGAAAGTGATAGTTTACCGATGTACACTACAGCATTTAAAAGTTTAATTGATAAATTTTTTTGTCGGTGTAAGATTACCACTCCGTTCTACTAGGATGATGACAGCATTTAAACCGTTCTACTAGGATGATGACAGCATTTAAAAGTTTTATCGACAGGAAAATAAGATTACCACTACATCGGTAAACTTTTACCCGCTAATTCACCGATAAAAAACATTCGTCAGAATAATATTAGTCGGTAATTTCATGTTTTGTCGCTAATTTTATCAATAAAAAAAAACTGATGATTTTACAAATAAAAAATATACATAAAAAAATTTTTCACAAAAAATATACCAACAAAATAATTCCGTCTCTATTTCCAGTAATAAATCATTGATGAAATAACGATGTTGATGATAGTAGCATATACAGTAAATAATTTAAAAGACCATTTATATTTATTTGATATATTTAAAAAAAATTCTAGATTTTGATCCTAAAAAATCTATTCAGTGAGGTCCAAAAATATAATTTATATAATTCTTTAACATATTCTTTTAAGTAAAGGCTTTTTAGTCTCGAAACATATACAGATCTATATTATCTTATACTTAATTTTTTTTAAATAAAATAAATATAATAAAATTTGAATTCGTGATTATTTGATCAATAAAGTTTTCATACCTTATTAAAAAATTATTTTATTTAAAAATTTAAGTTGTTAAGTAAAACTCCAAAAATATAATTTATAAATTTTTTTAACAAAACAATAACTCACAACAAGAAATAAATGTTTTTTTTTTTTGGTGATGTATGTTTAAAATTGGTGATTCTCAAACTGATATTCTAAGCTACAGTCTTAATTTTTTCCGAGAAATGTTGAACGGCAACTACGACAGCTACCCTACAATGGTTAAAAAACTTTTTATCATTATATTTTTAATTTTGTACCAAATTTATTTATTTTTGTTTATATTTTTTTATTAGCATGGGTGTTTAGGTCAGCTTGCTTATATTTGGACCGATCCCAAGGACCCTGAAATTAACAATCGTGTATTTTTTTAGTGACCTTGAAGTTTGCGCGACTCGAACTGGTGACCTCTAAAAAGTAAACTTACGAACTGATCATTTAAGGTACACCCTCGGTTTTTTTTTAAAAAAATTTTATTTGTACCAATGTTAACTTTCTATCTCTAAAATTATATTTATTTAATCTTTATTTAATATGTTGTCTATGCTCCGTTGCGGTGCTCGATTCGAAGTGGTTTCAAACCAAGGTGCAAGAAAAAAAGCAATGCGAAAAGTCGATCGAATGTTTTTCTTCTTCTTTTTTGCGAGACTTGTTTCCTTCCTAGGAGGGGAGTTGTGAGAGCAGAGTGGAGACTCTCATGCTTTAATGCAATGTTAATTGAGCAATGATTGAGATGAAATTGGGGACAGGGAACTTGCGAGTGAAGAAGGAGCTTTACTCAGACGAGCGAAAAGCTCGCAAACACAGATTTTTAAAGCAAATGTTAAGATCCACATCAACACAGGTAGAGTGCTAGCACAAAATGTTCGAGCAAGCTCAGAACAGTCGTTGGAAGGGGGAAAGACAACTGATGAAGAAACTTTTGCAAAGGATCCAGGCAACCTTTACGAAAGCACCAAGGCACAGATGTACAGCTACTAGCCCTATATATAGTGCAATGATCATGGAAGTGTCATTTATCAAGGTAAAAAAGAAAAGCAAGAAACTGAGTTGCCAAAGCTAAAGATTGCAAGAGATACCAGGACCAACAATGGCGCAGGTAGACAGGCTTAAGCAAAAAACAACAAAAATACATGAGAGAAAAAAAGAAAAAATAAACGAATAGACAAACGAGGATAGGGCAGCAAAAGCGGCTCACCAAACAGTGCCTTTTTCATCGTGAATAGGTTTAACCAGTTCAAATGATGCATTAGAAGTTTCGCATGAGCTAATTACAAAGATGAAAGGCAAAAGCTCAAAATTCAAAGTATCTAGGACAAAATAAATTTCAAGGAGACTGCATGATGATAATATCTTATTCAATTTAAGCTATATGCACTTTTTGGGCTTAATTAATTCTAACAACTAGAGGCTTATTTGTTTTTGTATGTTTTTTGGATTCAAGCTACAAGAGTATTTTTTATTATGCGTGGAAATTTAGCCTGCTAATGAAGAATTGATTGCAAGAGTTTTCTTTATTTATTTTGAATTCCAAGGGACCACATAACAAATATTTCGATCAAGGTTCTTTTCAAGTAAGAATTTCTTTCAATAATTATTTCTTCTACTTTATCATATATGAAATTATTATTTTAATATTTTTCTTGTTTTGGGCCTAACTTATTTAAGATGCTTTTGGTTTTATTTTGATTTAGGTTTATATCACCCCCTTCAGGTAATCATCTAGAGTTTATTTTATTTTAATTATAAATTTAGTTTTTTATAAGATATTATTTTTTTTTAAGTTGAAAAATACATTGATTGTTGTATTTTACTGTGTGATTGAGAAAGTATTCTCATATTTTTGTTTTTCATTAAACTACTCACACTTATCAAAAAATCAACCAAGCTCCATAACATCTTTCTTACTTGTTATTCATGTTTTTTTTATAAGTGTTGGGTAAACGTTGGTTTATTTATAGTTTTAATATCTAGATACTGCTATATAAAATTCAAATACAAATTTTAATTTTAATTTTTTGAAAAATATCAATTTAATTGTGAGTTTCTTGATTTTTATATTCATGTGATATGTATTACTTGATATTAAAATAAGACTATAAAATTAGATTGTATTTTTTTATTTTATTTTATATATTATTTAATCATGGTTGTAATCTAGAAATCTAGTTGCGCCAAAGTTTTTGTAAAATAAAACAAAGATTATTTGAGATGTAGATATTTCCCGTTAGATAAAACAAAAAAAATCAAATAAATCGATACCGGGGGAAATAGAGTTTTACCATAAAATATATTTATTAAAAAAAACATGCATAGGCGGGTGACACGACTAAAAGATTGATGTCTGTGCCAAGCATTTGTTGTACCAAGTGTTATATAACATAAATCAAGATTAGTCATTTAACAAGCAAAGTATTAAAGAGTGAACAAGATAGCAAATATAAAACATGTTAGTATCAAACATTAAAGTCCATATTAAGTTTACATTATACTTATTCTTACACCATTAGTGTAACCTTTTCACCTTGACATAATTAACTTAGCTAGACATAATGAAAGAAAGCAAAATAGATAAACAAAATAAGAACATAAAAGTTAACTAAGTAAAGGAAAGGAAATGAAAGGCATAAACTTAATATTAATGAAAACAAAGCATAAAAAATACAAAGAGAGAAAGGAAGAGCATGATCTTGATCTGGAAATCAAGATGCCTAAATGCATGGCAAATGCCTCCTTTTATAGGCCAAAAATGGGAACTATTGATTTGATGACTAATTGATAAGTGGGTGACCAACTTTTGACTTGGTGACAATCCTTATCTTCTCTTGTCTGCCCAAAACGTCATTGATAACGTCAAAATTGGAGCCAGTTGTAAACATGAAAGTTGTAGGCAATTGTCTCAGCTTTCTTGTGTAAAAACTTCAGCTCATTTGGACTTCTAGAACTCTAGATATGGCCAAAATACCGAACAGTGCTCGGGCTGGAAGACAGATTCGGGCTTCTTTGTTGTTGCTACAATTTGGACTTGATAATGGCCTTTTTAGATCTTGGGCTCCATATGAAAGTTGTAGGCCTATGTCTTACCTTTCCATCCATATAAATTGGACCTAAATCTGAGATATATAGCTCTAGATATGACCCAATTACCGAACAGTGTTCCGGTTTGGATTGCACCGACATCTCTTTTCTAAGTTTGGCCATCTCTTTATCCTTGCAATTTAAGTTCTTCAAGTCATCAATCAATCCTTTCATTTATGTGATAGGCCTGCATTAAAAATAGACGTTTACCACAAATTATAGGTATCTTATATTATTAGATACATTATTATAAAACATATTTTAGTTAAGGAGTTATTGATATTTCAAGTGCAAAATGATGATATAAAACCATGATAAAAATGCACTTTTAAGTATTAATCAACGGGCAGGTTGGGTGGCCCTGCCAATGAATGCATTAAAGGGGGGGAGAGAAGTGTTTCATGGATTTTAGGTTTTCCAAGGTGTCCGTTTTTACTATAATTAATTCATAACACCGAACACCTCAACAAATGTGATGTTGCATTTTCTGGACCAATCGATGCTCTTTAAATTCCCAAAATTAGTTCATGGTTGATATGTGAAGTGACCATTTAGCGACCGACACTACAGCATTTAAAAGTTTTATTGACAGAAAATTTTTGTCGATGCAAGATTATTACTCCGTCGTACTAGGACAATAATATGTAAAGTGATAGTTTTCCGATCGACAATTTAGCATTAAAAGTTTTATAAATGGAAAAATTTTGTCGGTATAAGATTATTACTTTGTCAGTAAACCTTTCACCGACTCATTCACTGATAAAAAAATATTTCTTAGTAATTTCATGTTTTATCATTAATTTTGTCGGTACAAAAAAAGCTAATGGCCTTATAAACTGAAAATACACGGCACAAAAATAATTTCTGCTAGAAATATGCTGATGAAATAATTTTATTTGTATTTTTAGTAGTAAATCACCAAAAAAATAATAACATTAGTAATAGTGGCATATGGAGTAAATAATCTAAAAAACCATTTATATTTATTTGATATATTTAAAAAAAATTCTAGATTTTTATCATAAAAAATCTATTAGGTAAAATTCAAAAATATAATTTATATAATTTTTTAACATATTCTTTTAAGTAAAAGCCTTTTAGTCTTGAAACACATGCAAATCTATATTATCTTATACTTAATGTTTAAATAGAATAAATATGGTAAAAATTGAATTCATAATTATTTGATCAATAAAGTTCTCATACCTTATTAAAAAATTATTTTATTTAAAAATTAAAGCTGATAAGTAAAACTTCAAAAATATATTTTGTAAATTTTTTAAACAAATAATTACTTACAACAAGAAACAAATTTTTTTTCTTTTTTGTATGTTTAAAATAGGTGATTCTGAAACTGATATTTTAGGCTATAGCCTTAATCTTTTTCAATAAATGGTGAAAGGTAGCTACGACAGCTACCCTGCAATGGTTAAAAGACTTTTTATTATTATATTTTAATTTTGTATCAATTTTTTTTTTTTGTTTTTATTTTTTTATTAACGTAGGTGTTCGGGTCAGCTTGCATACATTTCGACTGATTCTACGAGTCTTGAAGTTAATGATCATGTATGCCTCTAGTGACCTTGAGATTTATGGGAATTGAATTAGTGACCTCAAGCAAGCAAACACTACCGGAAATTTGCTTAATACCAACGACATTATCGATGGAATACTTCTGTCTATAATTTGAAATCACAATTACCGATGGTATTTTTTCCATCCGTAATTCTGTCGGTATATACCAACGGACACATTCGATCGATAGTTACCGATGAAATAACAGACAAAATATTCAGAAAAAAAAAGCAGTTTGTTGACGTGGAGGTTTTTGCAGGTGATTTTATCGATAGACTTGTCATAACCCAATTTTAGGTTATTCCCCAAAAATCAATTTGTTTTCTAAAATAAAAAATAAAAAGATAAAAATAAAGGCTGGCAACATGGAGAAAGCAAACAGGGGAATCATGCTGCAATTTTGGAGGAAATTCAAGACCTAATTGTACCTCATTATGCCTAAAAATTCAAGGTCAAATTAAATGATTGTTGGACAAATTTGCATAAAAATTAAGTCTAAAGACATAATCAAATTTTTAATAAGCCAATTTGATTTAATCATGGCCCAAATTGAATTTTAATTATGTTTAAGAATTAATTTGGGTCCAATTAAAGGATTTAATTAAGTGCAAAGACTTAATTATACTTTAAATGGGTCAAATTAATTTTAGTTGGTGCTTAATTAGTGAAAAATTAAGTTTGGGAGCCTAATTTGGGCTTAATTAAGAAGATTAGAATTTTAAGAGACAAAATTTAATTTTTAACAAGTTAATTGATTGAAATTAGAAGTTTAATTGCATTAAATAAAAAAGGTTTAGGATCAATTAGGGTTCAATTGAAAGCAATTGAAAGAGGGAGGACTGGAATGAACTTTGGCCAAAAAAGAACTCAACACTATTCATTATCTTCTTTTTTTCTAAAAAAATCTGGTCCGGTTACCAACTTTGTAGCTACATTTAATGTAGCTAAGATCCACCAAATTTGACAAATCTTACACGAAAATGATTCTCTGTACTTTCTCTGCAACCCCATGTAACCCGTTTAGGTTAAATGACAATATATCAGCGCTAGTGACAGCCTAAAGAGACGTATTTAGTCAACCTTTTTCTGCAGATTTGACAACTCAGGATGCCTACTTTGAACCAACAGTTGGGATCCTTCCCAACTGAATCAAAGGCCAAAAGTTTTCTCCAATATAGATAAGATTGCCCTCTTCCACCACCTATAAATAAAGGAAGATTTCATGGCCTAAAGGAGAAGAAAATCAGGTCCAAAGTAAGCCAAAAAAACCACCTTCCTCCCTCTCCCAACTACAGATTTTCCTCTGCTGCTGCTTTTTCTTTCTCCCTCCACCATAAAAAACCAACACCATCACCATTTCTTCCTTCAACTCCACCTTGCCACCAAGCATTGCCAAGACCACCGGCCAGCTACCAATATGTCTGTAATAAGCCACTGTGAACTTCTTTCTCTCCTCTATAAGACGTTTCTTCCCTCCCTCTCTCCATAGTGACCTTCAACCACCACCATTCCTACCCTGGACACCAACTCCGCCACAGAAAGCTAGCATAACCACCAACTGGCCACCAAACAGCCACAACGACTCTCTCCCTCTTCTCCTTTCAGTGTTTCTCTTTTTTCTGCAACTTTTTCTTCTTCCTCCCATAGCTGACGCCGACCTCCGCCACTGTAACCACTGGTAGCACACTACCATCCTCGGCCAAATCACCACCACGCCAAGTTGTCTGCCCTCTCTTCCCTTCCCCTTCTTCTTCTTTTTCGCTGCCTCTGCTCATACATGAACAGTGAGCTTGAATTATAATTAATGTCCATTGTTCATGCAGTGACCTATATTTATTTTAAAAAATCAAAAATTTCAAAAATTTTCAAAAAAAATTATAATTTTCTCAAATATTGTTCTATCAATTTTGTATAATATTGGGTTGTATATTTACACTATAGAATACAAATTTGATATTAAAATACCTGGTTTTCTCCAAAATTATTAAAAAAAATTCAATACATTTTCAAAAAAATCTCAAAAAACTTTTAAATCAATTTCCCTTTTCAAAAACAAATTATACATACAGTCAAATCCTAAAAACATTTCAAGCATATTTTCATTAAAAGATTTCATTTTCCTTGAATTTTAAAAATCTAAAAAATGGATATCATAACCAGTTTATGATTATCCATTAGGGTTTGGTTAAAATATCAAAAAAAAAAAATCAATCTCTTTTTTTAGGGTCCAAATGTAGACTTTAATATTTATAGAGTGTAAAATTATAAAACAAAGTATACCTCAGGTATTAAAGATACCATATGTAAATAAATGCAGTGCTAAATTTTATACTTTAGAATGGTTAGAATTTAACCTAGTAAGGTAGAGATTTTCTCATGAGGAGAGATCTGCCTTAAACCTTAGAAAAGACCAACTAATAGAAACTCGACTTAAAAAAAAAAATCAAACAACAATGCAGCTTACCTTAGGTAGGGTGCACTAGGGGTGATGCATATTTCCCTTGCACAACCAGTCCCTTACTTAGACTCTCATGGACCATAGCTTCTTAGTGACCATAATACTAGGTGACGACTCCTGAACCTTAATAATAATTTTATGATTAAATCTAAAAACCTTCCTAATACACAACATCTCACATAAAAGGCATAAAAAACAACGTCACAACCCCTATGACAGGACTTATCGAGGGATTCAAATGGCAGCTCCGTACGATAACGTGACCGTTTGAAATGCCAATGGAATCACCGAGGGATTCTAACCAAAATCTTTATATAGTGATGTGCCCTATTTATCATTAGAATAGCCAGCAAAATCACAGACAAAATAATTCTATCGATGAATTCATCAGTAAAAATTAATATATGCCCACTCTGCCTATAACAAAAGCATATATCTCTTATGATTTCAATGAATAAAATTTCCCACATTTTTATTGATAGAAGTTCTGTGTAATATACAAAGTAATTGAGAGTGTAATTTAGGAAACTTGTAAATGATAAAGTTATGTCTATGCTACTGTTATAATGTACAACTTTATAATTCAAGCTTAGAATCAACTTTTAAAAACAAAATTTATAACTGAATATTTTCCATGATTTTAGGCTAGACATGCTCTGTTTTGATTTGAGCAGAATTAACACATGCTTCCTTTACACATCCCCATAAGATAGAGCTTCCACTAACAAGACCAATCTCGTTGCGAAGCAATATTATGCATTGTTTGGACAATAATTTGGTTAACAAATTAGTGAGTTGGTCATTAGTGTGGAAAATGTTTTACTTGGAGACTACCTTTCTGCACCAAGTCATGTACAAAATGAAGGTCAATTTGAATGTGCTTCATGCGCGAGTGATTGACCAAGTTGAAGCTAAGATATATAGCGCCAAGATTGTCACAAAGGAGATGGGGGGGTTCTGGCATTGGGAATGCAAGATCCTTTAAATGCATGGACAACCACATTATCTCTGAGGCAGTAGTAGCAAGTGCCTTATATTCTACCATAGTTGTGGATCGGGCAACTGTTTTTTGTTTCTTAGAGCTTCAATAAATGGGATTGGAACCCAGAAAACTAATATATGTAGAGGTAGACGTACGATCATCCATATTGCCAGCCTAATTGGCATTTGAGTACGTCTTTAACACTAGATGGCTAGATTTTTTAAGCTGAATTTCATGAGAAATTATCTGTTTTAAGCAGCGAAGAAGGTACTTGATGGTTGTCATGTGATTGGTAGTGGGCTTGCGCATAAATTGAGAAAGCTTATTAACTGCAAATGAGATGTTAGAGCATGTCAATGAGAGGTATTGAAGGTGGCCAATGATGCTGTAAAATTCTAAACTGTCTACAGCAGTAGAGCCATCAACCAACTAAAAAGATTGAGTTGTCGAGAGAGGAGTAGAGATGTCCTTAGAAGTGCTGGCTAATAGTTCTCGAACATATTTATATTAGGATAAGAATAAACCAATGCGTGTAGGAATCACCTCAATCCCCAAGAAAAAAAGAAAAGACTCATATCTTTGAAAGAGAACATATCACCCAGCTACTGAATAATCTGAGCCACAAAGAGCATATTATTTCCAATAATAACAAGATCATCAACATACATTAGAAGATAGCATAGATTTGATCCTTGGCTGTAAACAAAAAAAGAAGAATCGACCTTGGAATTATGAAAACCCAATTGGAGAATGGCAGTTTTTAGTGTTGTGTACCAAGCCCTAACAAAAAAAAGCTTGGTTTCGTAATACATAAAAAGAAAGAAACAAAAAAAAACAAAAAAAATAATGATAATAAAAATGTAGGTAAGTTTGATTTTATAGTCTCCCTAACCTAAGCAATTAAGCCCAAAGAGGTATTTTAACACCTAATTCCATAAAGTCAACGGCTTAAAAGCTATAGGCCCAATGTTTGTTACATGGGTTAAAGAGAAAAGCTTAAAAGAATCAAACATTGTACTATCTATGTATCAGTATTTGCAACTTGAGTTATAAAGCTCGTATAAGTATCTCAACACCTAATGCTCTAAGACCAACTGGTCTGAGAGTCATTAGTTGAAAGCTCATTACATGGGTTAAAGATGCATTGTGTTTTTTAAGTTATATGTATATTAATTACAAAAAAAGAAAAAAAAAAAGATAATAATCCCAACCCTAAGAAGTTAACCTTAAACATTATAATAAAAATTTTGTTTTCTTCCAAGGCCCCATAACTATATGTTAATATATTTAGCACAAAAGAAAGGTTTATTAATATCTTGTTTAAGAGTTATTGAGCAGATATATAAATTTAATGAGAGTTTGTTTATCTATATAGATTAACAAAAGTTGAATGATGAATGTCTTACTTTGTGGAATTTGCAAATTATTTTTCTACTTTAACATTTTGATTACCAGGGACTAGTAATAAGCTGGTTGGGGGGTGTGATTAGTACTTAAAAGTATATTTTTATCAAGGTTTTATACTATCATTTTACACTTGAAGTATCCATAACTCCTTAACTAAAGCATGTTTTATAATAACAAGTCTAATACTATAAAGTACCTTTAATTTATGGTAAATGTTCATCCTAAATACAGGCCTATCACATAAATAAAAGGATTGATTAATAAGTTGAAGTACTAAAATTAAAAGCACAAGGAAAGGGTGAAGCTCATAAAAGAGATATTGGTTTAGTCCAAACTAGAACACTATTCGGTAATTAGATCATAACTGGAGCTGTAAAACTTGGATTTAGGTCTGCTTTATATAAATGAAAAGCTAAGACATAGGTCTAAAACTTTTATAAGAAGACAAGACTCAATTTTGCTGCTTAGAAGTTCAAATCTTAGCAAAAAAAAGTCTGAATCTGTCATATAGCCTAGACATTGTTCATTGTTCCGCTCGTATCTTGAGTTCTAGAAGTCCAAATGACCTCAATTTTTTTTTATAGAAAGCTAAAACAATTTCCTAGAACTTTTATGTTCAAGTTTGTCCAAATTATGATGTCAGCAATGATATTTTTAGCAAACAAGAAGATAAGAATTGTCACCAAGTCAAGATGTGGTCACCCACTCAACAATTAGTCATCAAATTAATAGATCTTAATTTTAGCCTATAAAAGGAGGCATTTGCCATGCATTTAGACATTTTGGTTTTTAGATCAAGATCATGCTCTTGCTCTCTCTTTATTGTAATGTTTAAGTTTTAATTATATTAATATCATGTTTATGTTTCTTATTTCCTTTCCTTTATATCTGGAGCTGTAGATCTCATATTTAGATCTACTTTATATGAATGGAAAGGTAAGATAAAGGCTTACAAATTTTATATGGAGGTTTGGTTTTAATAAGATCGTTTGAAAGTTCAAATTGTAGCAACAACAAAAAAGTTTGAATCTGTCCTACAACCCTCATATTATTCAGTGTTTGGCCCATATTTAAAGTTCTAGAAGTCCAAATGACCTCCATTTTTTTCTGGAAAGCTGAGACAATTTTTTACAACTTTTATGTTTTCAAGTGGTTCCAATTTTGATGTTATCAATGATGTTTTAAGCAGAAAAGAGAAGATAAAGATTGTCACCAAGTCAAGAGTTGACCACCCACTCGTCAATTAGTTATCAAATCAATAGTTCCCAATTTTGGCTTATAAAAGGGGGCATTTACCATGCATAATATAACATTAACCATTCAACATACAATAATGATATTTTCTTATATATACTACTTTTAAACCCTTTAGCTTCTCAATAAAATATTACCCTTAATTACAATGTACATTACCTCTACCAACTATTGATAATGTCGTAAACTAATTTTAGACCCCCAATATAAACTCCAGGTGTAAATTCAGTGTACAATTGAAGAAATATTTTAAATTGGATAAAGAAAAATAAAATGAAAGATGCAGAAATCTTGATACATGGGACTGTTACAATACACACACACACACACACAAATTTATTAGAAATCATCGCATACTTAGGAGTGTAATGAATTTTTAAATTTTTTATATGGTGAGTGGACTTAAATTTTTTAAACCTTTGCTTTAAAGATTTTTTTCATATTTTCCTACATTGTTTTCTATTATTATCAAATATTTTTAGGATTATTTTTAGCTTTTCACACTTTTTTTTTTGTTAATTTGGGGTTTAGAAGAATTTATTTAGTTTTTTTAATAATTAAAATAATAAAATTATAGACGTGTACAAGCACGTATCTACATATGAAGTATCTTGCTATCTTTAAACAATACATGTGGCACATTAAAATTGTCAAAAAAAAATATCATTCAAGATGTTTTTCATCCTTTATGGTGAATCCAACCATAATGGGTGGCACAAATTAATTCTTACGTTAATCTTTCATCTCAAAGTTCTCATCAACTTCTTCTTCTTCTTCTTCTTC
>NW_011500177.1:36103-40298 GCF_000495115.2 Populus euphratica | reverse complement strand
CTTCTTCTTCTTCTTCTTCTTTATTATTATTATTATTACTACTACTACCAATATTGCTACTACTATTATTATTATTACTATTACTATTACTATTATTATTATTATTATTATTATTATTATTATTATTTTTGTTACTATTGTTTTTGTTATTGTTGTTGTTGTACTATTGTTTTCTATAATTTATACAATTAACCTCCTTCTGGTTTGATCCCGGTCTTACTGAGTTATTTATTACTTCGACACTCCTACACTTAGGAAAAGATATCAATCATTTAGTTGTGTCACCAACCGTACGGTATAATCGACACTTGTGCTATGGAAGGAACTTGATTTGTTGTTAACATATGTTATAATCATGAATACTTGACAATATTTATAGGTATTAGCATTATTCGAATAAGATAACTAATGTAATCATGTTAACAACTTATAATCTGATTAAAACCTCCTGTATGTGTGGTTTTTAATTGAGTAATAAAAGGAGTTTATATTATACTTGTATGAAATACCATTAATGGATCCTCAAACCCTAACATTTTTTTTTATCATTGTTTGATCCTCATATTGATCTTCCAACTCAAAGTTCTCATAAACTTCTTTTTCTTCTTCTTCTTCTTCTTTATTATTGTTGTTATTATTATTACTACTACTACTACTATTACCACTACTACTACTACTGCTTTTATTATTGCTATTGTATTATTATTATTGTTTACAATTTATACAATTAATCTCCTTGTGATTTGACCCCGATCTTGCCGGGTTATTTATTACTTCGACACTCCTGTATTTGGGAGTTCAATTTTTTGGTCGTATCAAGTTTTTAGCGTTGATGCCGAGGAGGTAAATTCTTGTACAAATTATAGTATTTATTTTTTTCTCTTTTCGCTTTTTTGTATCTAACTTTGTTTCTTTTGTTTTCTTCTTCCTTTTATTCTATTCCTACACATGCATTAGAGTATAGTCACATATATTAAATGGTAGACTTTGTAGGGTATCCTCATTACTTTTAGAAAATATGACCAAAGAAGATAATCAGTCGCTTCATAATGAGAATAATGAGAATAACCGTGTTAGAACACTTAGAGACCATATGAATCCTATTATTCAACTTTTACCTTATTTTTATAGAAAATTTTTTACCTTATTTTCATGGCTTAGATTTAGAAAATTCATACTTGCATTTAAGAAATTTAAGGAGGTCTGTAACACCTATAATAACTTAAATTGTAGCATGACCACCATCAAATTAAAGCTTTTTCCTTTTTTATTAAAAGATAAAGCGAAAACATGGCTATAAAATTTGAGACCAAGATCCATTCATGCTTGGGATGAAATACAACATAAATTTTTAATGAAGTTTTTTCTTTCTCACAGAACAAACTCTTTCAAAAGATAAATCACCACTTTCACTCAAAAACTAAGAAAAATATTTTACCAATATTGGGATAGATATCGAGACTTGCTTAATACTTGCCCTCATCACGGTTTTAAAATATGGAGATTGGTTTCATATTTTTATGAAGAGTTACTACCTAAAGATAGTTAAATAGTAGAATTCATATGCAATGAAACTTTTAAAGATAAAGATCCTAATGAAGCAATGGAGTACTTAGACTTGTTAGATGAAAATGCTTAAAATTAGGCCACCGCAAGTACTTATGAGGCACCGAGTAAAACTCAACATCATACATCTAGTGGAGGTATATACAACCTTAAGGAAGATCATGACTTCCAAGCCAAGTTTACATTTTTAGCTAAAAAAAGTCGAGGCACTAGACTTAAAAAAGAGTGGTCAATTAAAATCTGTTTAAGACATTATGTGTCAAATCTATGAAACCAATGAACACTCAACTAATGACTGTCCAACTTTTTCTTCTTTTAAAAAATATCTCTATGAATAAGCCCATGTTTTAAAAAGTTTTTAAAGACCCAATCATAACCCATACTCGTAAACATACAACACTAGTTAGAGAAATCACCTAAATTTCAGTTAGAAGAGTGATAATAATAATAATACACAAACTTCACAACCACTGTTTCAAACACACCATAATTTCTAAAACTCTCATAGATATGCACCTCCTTATGCTCCACCTCTTAAAAGAAATCATAAGGAAACATTACATATATTCATTAAAAAGCAAGAGATAATCAACACTCAACTCAAACTATGATAGATTTTAAAGATACTCTTGCAAAATTGACATCTTCTCTTAGTTTCTAAGAGAAAGGTAAGTTTATATCTCAACCACAACAAAATCCCAGGGGACAATATAATGCAAATGCAAGTAGTTCTGGAAGCCAACACTTGGATCAAGTCAAATCAATCATTACTTTTTGTAGTAGTAAGGTTATTGAAAAATCCACTCTTAAACCTTATAAAAAAGATGATGAGTCAATCTCTAAGGGTAAAGAAAGGGTTGAATCTGAATATTGCAAAGAAAAGATTGATTCTCTGCCAGCACTTCCATTTCCTCATGCTATGACCAAACAAAGAAAAGTCAATCACAACTCTGAAATCTTTGAAACATTCAAATAGGTAAGGATCAATATACCTTTGTTGGATGCTATTAAACAAGTTCCTTCTTATGCTACATTTTTTAAAGTATTAAACATTGGATGTTATTAAACATTGTATTCATTCCATCAAATATTATGGAGACCTGTAGTTCCTCTTCAATTATTTTTCTAATAATATCCCCATTTGCTAAAACTTTGGGGACAACTCTCAAAACTTGACTATCTCTTAAAAATAAAGCTATAGACACTCTCCCCATTAACCGAAGGCTACCTCCCTCATACACTAAATAAATCTTTCTTTTAGTTAGTACTTAACCAAGATGATTTGCTGATTCTAAAACCTCAGTTTCCTTTCCAGGACTAGATACACCGAAAACACAAATATTTCTTATTTGATGACTTGAGGAACCTATCATTTCTACACATTTTTATATCTATTAAATGTATAGGTTGAATAGAAATGAAGTGAAGAAAGAGAAGATTTTATAGAAGAGAAATTAAAAATGCAATCATACCACCTATATATAGGCCAACTAAAGTCTCACTCTCTCTCTCTTCTGTTTCTTTTTAACATGTGTATATACAAGTAGTTTCGATTATGGCTCACATCTTCTCTTGGTTTTACATCCAAGAACGGCTTAAACACCCTCAATGAATTGGGGATAGGCTTCCCATCCAGTTTTCTTAAAAACTGGCAAACACGTTCTTTGTTAGTCAGATTCTCAAGACTATGTCGAGCATGTTCTTATGAAAATATGGTCATAAGTCATGAAACGCATAATACACGGTTTCAATCAGATTATAAATTGTTAACATGATTACATTAGTTATCTTATTTGAATAATACTAATAGTTGTAAATGTTGTCAGTCATTCATGATTATAACTTATGTTAACAACAAATCAAGTTCCTTTCATAGCACAGGTGTCGGATATACCATACGGTTTGTGCTATGAAAGTGCCAAGAATGTATTGTACAAAGTGTTATACAACATAAATCTAGATTAGTCATTTAACAAGCAAAGTATTAAAGAGTGAACAGGATAACAAATATAAAACATATTAGTATCAAACATTAAGGTCCATATTGAGTTTATGTTATACTTATTCTTACACTATTAATGTAACTTTTTCACCTTGACATAATAAACTTAACTAAACATAATGAAAGAGAGAAACATAAATAAAAAAGATTCTTAAATAAGATAAAAGTTAACTAAGTAAAGGAAAGGAATTGAAAAGCATAAACAAGATATTAATGAAAACAAAACTTAAGCATTACAAAAAAAAGAAGCAAGAGCATGATCTTGATCTGGAAACCAAGATTCCTAAATGCATGGCAAATGCCTCCTTTTATAGGCCAAAATTGGAAACTTTTGATTTGATGACTAATTGATGATTGGGTGGCCAACTCTTGACTTGGTGATTATCCTTATCTTCTTTTGTCTACCAAAAATATCATTAATAACATCAGAATTTGAACCACTTAAATAAAATTGGATGTCATTTGGACTTCTAAAACTCCACATATGGGTCAAACACTGAACAATGTTAAGTTGTAAGAAAAATTCGGACTTCTTCGTTGTTGCTATAATTTGGACTTGAAAATGACATTTTTAAATCTTGGGCTCCCATGAAAGTTGTAAGCCTATGTCTTACCTTTCCATCCATA
>NW_011500177.1:23365-36050 GCF_000495115.2 Populus euphratica | reverse complement strand
TTACCGAATAATGTTCCGGTTTGGACTGCACCAACATCTCTTTTCTAAGTTTGGCCATCTCTTTGTCCTTTTAATTTCAGTTCTTAAACTTATCAATTAATCCTTTCATTTATGTGATAGATCTGTATTTAAAATGAACATTCACCATAAATTAAAGGTATCTTATATTATTAGATATGTTATTATAAAACATGATTTAGTTAAGCGTTTATCGATACTTCTAGTGCAAAATAATAATATAAAACCTTGATAAAAATACACTTTTAAATACTAATTACCTGTGACATGACCAAAGGACTGCTAGCGAATGGGTTCATGTCGCGTTTGTGCAATTGCTGGCAGCCGGTTCGGGTCTTGGCATAGAGGAGGGCCTGCGGGCTGCTAGGTGGTGTTCTTGATGGCTAAGAGAGGGGTCGGTCATATATGAAGACAACGGTGATGAGGAAGAGAGTCAGGGCTGTCTTGTGAGTCTGTAAGGGATACCGCTACTGACATTGAAAACCGGCTAAGAGGAGAGTGATAAGGTGGTCTTGGCTGGCTCGTGGAGAAAACCAAAGGAAGAGGGGGAAAGCTTTGGCTCTCTGGTTCTATTTTTGGCAAAGAAAAGGGTGAAGCTTTAGCTGATTTCAAAAGAAAAAAGGGAGAAAACCCCCAAATGGGAGGGGCGATCACTGTGTCGATGACCAGGAGAGGAAAATCGATTAAAAGCTAGGGTAAAAAGTGAGTGGTGGCTTGGTTTTCTTTGTTTTTGGCAAAGGGAAAGAGGCGGCAGCTCCTCCTTATAGGAAATGAGGGTGAGCAGCTACTTTTTGTTGGATGAGAGAGAGGAGAGGGAAGAAGATAGTCCAACCAGGGAAGGAGAGCTTCAGTTTTTTCAAATGGAGGGTTTCTCTGGTTTTCCTTTCAAAGTCCAAGGGTGGAAGAGGGGTGGCTTTAGAGAAGATAGATATTTTAGGGTTTCTTCTTCCCTTTTTTTTTCTCTCAATTTTTCTTCCCCCAGAGTAAATTTTTCTCCCGCTATGTTTTTTTTACTGTAGACTGGTATTTATAGGCAAAATGTTGCTATATTTTTAAACTAGTCCCTCAACTTTTCTTTTTCTTTTCTTTTTCTTTTTTTTTTGTAAATTTTTATTTTTCTTTTTTTTTGTATTTTTGAAAACGAGTAATATTAGCATCGACTGAACAAGAAAAATTAGTGATTGTAAAATTAGCATGTTAAAAGTTAAACACATTCAAAATACCTTTGAAAATTTAAATTCTCCTGAGATGACATTGAAAATGCTAAAAACGATGCAAATATATAAAAAAATATTTTTTTTTAAGGTTTTCACTATTTTTTTGCTATATTTTAGTTTTTTAAAAAAATTATAAAAAACGTGGGTCAAAATTTGGGTAGCAACACACGTGTAGAAAGATAATAAAAGGAAGATGAAAACAAAACAAAAGGAAACAAAACAAAGAAAATAAAGTTATATATAAGAAAAGAGAAAAGAAGAAATAAAATGAATACTATAATTTATACAAGAATTTACCTCCCTGACAACGGCACCAAAAACTTGACATAACCAAAAGATTGATGTCTTCTCCCAAGTGCAAGAGTGTTGAAGTAATAAATAACCCGGCAAGACTGAAATTGAACCACGAGAAGATTAATTATATAAATTATAAATAACAACAATATAACACAACAATAACAAAAGTAACAACAATAATAGTAATACTAATACTAATACTAGTAGTAGTAGTAGTAGTAGTAGTAGAAGAAGAAGAAGAAGAAGAAGAAGTTGATGAGAACTTTGAGATGGAAGATCAATGTGAAGATTAAACAATGATAACAACAAATGTCAACATTAAAGGATCCACTAATGGTATTTCAAACAAGTATAGTATAAACTATTTTTATTACTCAACTGGAAACCACACACAAAAGAGGTTCCAATCATATTATAAATGGTTAACATGATTACATTAATTATTTTATTCAAATAATGCTAATACTTGTAAATGTTGTCAGGCATTCATAATTATAACTTATATAAACAACAAATCAAGTTCCTTTCATAACACAAGTGTCGGTTGTACCATACGGTTTGTACTATGAAACTGCCAAGCATTTATTGTACCATAACAGATTAATATAAGCAAAACTTAAGCATTATAATAAAAAGAGAGTAAGAACATGATCTTGATCTGAAAACCAAGATGCATAAATGCATGGCAAATGCCTCCTTTTATAAGCCAAAATTAAAAACTATTGATTTGATGATTAATTGTTGAGTGGGTGGTCAACTCTTGACTTAGTGACAATCCTTATCTTCTTGTCTGCCAAAACATCATTGCTAATGTCAGAATTCAAATAAACTTAAATTATGAAAGTTTTAGGAAATTATCTCAACTTTCCGGAAAAAAAAAATTGAGGTCATTTGAACTTATAGAACTCGAGATATGCGCTGAACACTGAATAATTTCTAGGCTACAAGACAGATTCAGACTTTTCTATTGTTGCTAAGATTTGAATTTCCAAACAACAAAATCTTGCCTTCCCATGAATATTTTAGGCCTATGTCTTAGCTTTCCATCCATATAGAGCAGACCTAAATCCAAGATCTATAGCTTCAGATATAACCTAATGACCGAACAATGTTCAAGTTTGGGTTGAAGCAGCATCTCTTTTCAAAGTTTGGCCCTCTCTTTATCTTTTTAATTTCAATACTTAAACTCATCAATCAATCCTTTTATTTATGTGATAGACCTGCATTTAAAATGAACATGTACTATAAATTAAAGGCATTTTATGGTATCAAACTTGTTATTATAAAACATGCTTTAGTTAAGGAATTATTGATACTTTAAGTGCAAAATAATAATATAAAACCTTGATAAAAATATAATTTTAAGTATTAATCAGATTATCCGGAGAAATTTTGTTGGAGACAATCCCAAATGTCCTTCACGGTGGAGAATCCAATATCTTGTGAAAGAACACTTTCAGATAGTGTAGGACGAAGAATACTAATTAGGCTTTGGTCAGTTTGAAACCAAGAGACATAGTCAGGATTGGCCAGCGACGAAGTAGAGGACTCAGACTTATCAAAAGCAAAAAGCATAGGAAAGGGGGCAAGGATGAGAGCCGTTAATAAAACACCAAAGATTCTGACCTAGTAAGAAAGGTTTTACCTGGCTTTCCTACACAAGATAATTCGTATCAGATAGTTTGACAGAGACAAGATAGTTTGACAGAGACAAGGTGAGAGATGTTAGGAATGGAGATAGTAGGAACACTGCTTAAAGCCATTGGGTAAATGGATCAAAAAAGTTTAGGCTCTAATACCATGAAGAAACAGAGTTTTCTTATTTATCAAAACTGATCTTACAATCTCTTTATACATAAGAAATATAAACATAACCTTATCAGTTACAACAATCTAATAATAGCGTAACAACTGCAAGCATTATGTGCTAGCATTCATTGGTTTTAAATCATCTGTTACTATTTATAATTAGGCATTATGTGCTAGCATTCATTGGTTTTAAACCATCCATTACTAGTTATAAGTAGGATAATTGTCTAACATGTTTTATCGATCATCGATGACGAAGCATGCTTTTTAGATGGATCAACTTTAATTAGGACATAGCAGTGGTCTCCATCAGCTCATCATAGCTAGGTAGTTACACTGAGGGGAAAAGCAAGCAAATAAATTATATTAAGCATAATGAAAAAAAAAATCAAATAATAAGCATGTTAACTTATTATTCATGTATCTTAAATATTTGAACTTTCAATGTATGTATTTAATTAGTAAAAACACTTCTAATATATTTTATCTGTAGTATCTCTATAGCTTTATATGATATTGTTGTGAATTATGGGAGGATTGATTGTGAAGAGTTGACGGTGATGACATCCGAGTGGTTATTATGTAGTTAAAGTAAAAGAAATTATCATGGATGATTGGTCAATAATTGAGAAATTATTTTAGAAATAATTGTCAATAAC
Source organism: Populus euphratica (assembly GCF_000495115.2). NCBI lineage: Eukaryota > Viridiplantae > Streptophyta > Magnoliopsida > Malpighiales > Salicaceae > Populus > Populus euphratica. The sequence goes on along the minus strand of NW_011500177.1, from coordinate 32,050 downwards.
TTTGAATGTTTTAGATATAAAGGGAATTCTGTCAAAATCTCATAATTGTTTTTAATAAAAAACTAGTTGATTTTAAATACTAAAACTACTTTAAAAAAGAAATGTGGTTATATATATATTTGTTATGAAATATTAATTTTATTTTATAAAAAAAAAATTTTTCAAAAAATAAGTTCAATAATATATTGAAAATCAAAGTAAATTTTTACTTAGACTATAAAAGGCTCACAACATAAGTTCAATAATATATTTTACTTAGACTATAAAAGGCTCACAACACCTCCTTTTTATAATAATAATAATAATAATAATAATAATAATAATAATAATAATAAATAACGCATATTTTATTGCAATAGACAGCTTATATCTAAATGCTTAGTTTGGAAAAATGGTCAAACAAACCACAAATCCACAAAAGATTTTTTGGATTTAAAAAATTATTTTTCATTATATTTTCACTAAAAAAACCTAATAAATACTCTTATAGTTTTAATAAACAAATATTTCAACTCAAAACAAACCTAAATTGGTTCGCAAATGAAAAATTAAATTAAATATTTTAATCTTAATATATTTTTTCAGCTACATAAAAGTAAAAAACACTTTAATAAAAATTTTCTTATTACATGAACTCGTTAGCATCAAAAATAAATTTTTATATTACCAAAATGTGACAAACTAATAATTGTTTCTTCTTTTTTTTTGGTTGTTTCTCATCAAGTTTCTCTTTCCTCTTTTAAATTTATAAATTAAAAAAAATAAAAAAAAATTTGAATTAAAATAAAAATTCTAAAAAGAAAAATATAACGACTAATTATAACTTTTCTAAGCAAATTTGAGATGGACAACCTAATTTTTTGGTTTCTAATTTTAGTACTTATTTTTTTTTAATTCTATCTTAATGTTATAAATCTAAATATATGTCATTAAATTGATTCATCTTATAAAAAAAAAACCTTCATATCTCAAGTAAATGTAAAGAATTAAAAAAAAAACACTGAAAAACTACACAAAACTAACACAGAAGTATAAAATAAAATAAAAAGTTTAATTGAAAAAAAATGCATTGCTATAATACATAGTGAATTGTGAGGAGAAAAACAGTGCATGAACAATTATTTTTACTGCTAAAAAGATGACACGTTTTACTGTTTCTTATAATATAATTATAAATATAATGTAATGTAACAGATAACATTAACAATTACATTGACAAGAGGAAGCAAAGTGATGGGTTTAATTAAATTGAGGAAATATAGGATCAATCATGCAAATAAATTATAGCTCCAGCCCAGGCAGCCAGAGCCAAGGCCCAAGCACTAGGACAGGGGTATAAATGTCCGGACAAGAAACATAGGGGAAAATAACCACAGATTTCAACCTCTGTAGGCAGGGTAGTTTCGACATTCTACACAATAGCTGGATAAACAGTCGTTTTGGATAGGCCCTTTTATCCCTTCTCTTATCAAAACAGTTGCTCACTGATGCTGGAGAGCTATTGACAATGGCTTCTTCAATCACTTCTTCTTTTCAGACCAGGTCAATAACACTAACCCTTTTTTACCTTGTTCAACTATCTTACGTTATTAAAGGCTTTTCTGCACATTACTTTTTTGTGTCTTCGGTAGTTCTTGGTAACAAAAATGGTGGCGATTTTTTTGGAGAATTTAAGATTTTCTTTTTTCTGAACAAATGGTTTGGTTGGGATAAAAAAAACCTAGAATTTATAACACGGTTTTGCTTGTTTGGAAGCTTGTTGTGTTTGGACTTTGTGTCTTATTGCGTGCTGTCAAGTCCTTGAGTCAATTAGGTTGTTATCTGCAAACCTGTCAATGCTTTGAAGGTGCATGACCAAAGTATGAAAATACTTCTGAGGTTGTAACTGGACATTTTCGTTAATTGGGTTTTGTGCAATACATCAAAAATGGGCAGTAAAATTAGTGGTTTATAGATTAGAAAGAGCAGTGAGCAGTCATTGCATTGTAATCTGCATTGTTGGTAGTTACAAATCCAATGCATTCTCAAAGATAATAACTTTTCGGGTGTTGAAACTTGTGGGATAAAATGGGCTATCTGCTGAAGTATCTAGGTTGGTTTTGTTGATTGGTGGTTTTGCTATGTTATACAAATGCTTTAGACCGTCTTCAATAAAAATGTAATATGGCTGTTTTAATAAATAATGGAATTGTATAGAACAAATGAACCTTGTTTGAGAAATTTTGCCGCTGGTTTCGCTTTCTTATGCTGTTAGGATTATAAATTTGTATTAAAAGAACTGGCATGAGAATAAGAAAGTGCACCGTAATCAATTTGGATTAATGATGTGGCCGCTAGGTGCATACCTTTTGTATCGTAACTTTGAAATGGCTAAGATGGCTAAGAGAAGAAGCAAAGTTCGCGTAGTTATTGGGCAATATTAAGATATGGTCGTGTCTCAGAAAGACTGTTTGTTATGTACATGAATGAAAGCAATAGAAGTCTGATTATGCAAAATGATTAGCTAGGAGTGAAAATTGTGAAAGTATTCTGAATTTTTCTCTTCTTTTGGGGTTTCAGCAATTTGAGATCTGTATTCTTGGGTGAAAGAAACGGAATTTGTGTACCTAGTGTTCCTGTAACTCGCTTTGGTTTTTTGAGAAAGGCTATTGAATGTAAGGAGTCACGGATAGGGAAGCAACCAATTCAAGTTCCATCCAATGTGACAATCACATTGGAAGGTCAGGATTTAAAGGTAAAGGGTCCGTTGGGGGAACTTTCAAGGACTTATCCACGAGAAGTGAAGCTTGAGAGGGATGAAGATGGAATCATTCGTGTGAAAAAGGCACTAGAAACTAGAAGAGCGAACCAAATGCATGGTCTTTTCAGGTAAGCCCTCCATCATTTGGCTCTATTATTTTGATTGCCCATTACTTCCTTGTTTTAGCATTATTGCACTTGTGATTTCAATTACACCAACTAGTTATTTCATTTTCAATTGCTTTATTCTTGGACCTTTTGAAGTTGTATAAGGAAGATGTGAACTGCTTCAATCTGGTTTTGAACCAGTCCTAGCATGTGATGTTGACAAAACTAGGGGCTAAAAGAGGGTTTATACTCTGTATCATCTTCCTAAATTGTAGTTTACAAGCCAATTGTGTCTTTTAAATAATGATGAAACTGTTAAAACCTATACCTCACTTGAGACTGTTGACCTGATTCTGATGCTCCTGAAGCTCTGTCTGTGGAAGATTATACTTGCTATATTAGAATTCAATCAAAATCACCCACACTAATGTGACTGTACACAGTTAAAGAATTTCTACAATTTTGGATATGAATTGCTGAATTTATAGATTGTGTATTGACAACCCCTCTTTTCAAGACATGTCAGGCATGTCCTATGAAGTAATACATGATCGAGTATATTCACTTAGATGCTTTAACACATGATTCTAAACACTGGTGTAAAAAGTAACAGTGAACAATAATGTAATAGTTTCAACCTTAGATGCGGAATTAGATGAATTTTGGAAGTGAATTCAAATCAATTTTGTCCATGTCTGACCATTGATACTGCCCTTTTGAGTTTAGAGCTGCATGATTTGTACAAGAAAAAAACAGTGGTGGTTGTTTAATGTACTAACCAAAGTGTCTATCTTTGCGGCAGTTTGTCTTTCAAATTTTCTCTGGATCTTTTATTCTGATGTGAACGTCCAGGATTTTGTCTTTCAAAGATCTTTTATTCTGATGTGAACGTCCAGGACAGGAAAATCTATATACAGAAATATTGATACCTGCCTTGGAAAACGTTTGCTAAATTATTCTTTTCTAATGTTTGAACCCTTATGATATTTGATACACACAGAACTCTCACGGACAACATGTTGGTGGGAGTATCCAAGGGTTTTGAGAAGAGACTTCAACTAGTTGGTGTTGGTTATCGTGCAAATGTAGAAGGAAAAGACTTGGTATTAAGTCTGGGATTCTCTCATCCAGTTAGGATGGCAATCCCTGCTACGCTACAAGTGAAGGTGGAAGAGAACACCAGGATTGTTGTCAGTGGATTTGACAAATGCTCCATTGGTGAGTTTGCTGCTTCAATTAGGAGATGGAGACCCCCTGAACCATATAAAGGTAAGGGTGTGAGGTATGCCAATGAAATTATAAGATTAAAGGAGGGGAAAGCAGGGAAGAAGAAGTGATGAATGTATTTCTTTAATTATATTTTGTCTCAGGGTTTTTGCTTCTTCGTATGCATCAACAATGTGGGATGTATTATACTGACAGTAACTCATTAAATTGGCAAGCAGTGTAATTCCCCACCCCCATTTTTTTTCCCCTTCGCTCTCTAACTCTATTCGATGGTCGCTTGTTGTCATTCCATTTCCATATTCCCAATTGAGGCTTGGGCCATGGGACTTCTGAGTCATGACGTGTGAGGCCCTCTACTTCTGAAAGAAATTGAGTCCTTTTATTACTTGTTGCTCAAGCTATTCATATGCTATTCTACATCCCAAGATTGTGATGTGCTGAGGAATAGTTAAATAGTAACATTTATTTTATTTAAAAATAGTTAACTCGTGGAAATCATGTTACGCTACTTTGGTATTGTAAGATTTGAGCATGGAAACATATCAACTTCTAACAAGAAGTATATGCAGCAGAGTTATCAGGTGCATCTATAAATCCTGATTTCGAATGCATTTGATCAGTATAGAGAGTTTGTGAAAATATGGTGAGATTTTGAAATATTTTGGAAGTGTGTATAAAATATGGTGAGATTTTGAAATATTTTGACACTTCAAAAAACAATCACTGTCACAGTGCAAACAAGCGCTAAAGTGCTTATCACCTTGGTTTTTTGAGAATCACATTCCTGCAAAAACAAAAATCCCTTCAAAACCACCCAAGAATAAAACATTGATCTTCTTGTTCTATGCACCGTGCGGGCTGTGTGAATGCAAACGAAAAGGCATGTTTTATAATAATCTTCACAAACAAGGACCGGTGTCTATAAAGAAGATCGGTTTGCAATATTATATTATTTCAACGCCCGCGGGAGGGTTCTGTGCTGCTCAAGAGGTGGCCTAGTTAGTAATTATTAATGACGTGCCAATAAGAGAAGAGGTTAGTATTCCTCTTGCACACTTCATGTGCTTAATTAAATGGCTTCTCATCAGCTATAATTAAACCTTGAATATTTCTCATTCTACAAGCGGTTCTTTTTTTCCCTCCCACGTTTCCAGCCTTTTCAGAGCCTCCTGAACCTGCATTGCAGCATGGTAATTCAGATAGCTAATATATATATATATTCCAAGGAAGAAATAAAGAAATTGCCATGATAGAAATCTGGAAACTAGGACATTTCATAAGGAAAGTTCATGCCATATTGTTGATTGCATATTTAACCTAAAATCTGTTTGTAAATTTTATTTTATTTTATAATTGATAAAATGAATAAATTAAGGAATTAAACAACTCAAGGTGATAAAAAATTATAGCAATATGATAGAGTTTTCTTATATATGCATCAAACTTTCAGCAAGGAGTGATATAATTAATTAATTAATTAATATACGCCAACTTCACTTCAATTAACAAAGAATTTCAAGTCCTCGAAAATGCTCAGCTCACCTCTTTATTCCAATCCGTCCGACACGTAACCCATAGCAAAATAACTGTTCGCAATACTACGCCACCAATCATTCCTGACCATATTCCCTGTGCCCGCACACACAGCGCAATCACATATTATTTCTTCCTTGAAACAAGAAGATTCACAGGAGTACTTGTTTATTTACGCGATATTTTTAAAATATTTTTTTTATTCAATATTAGTAGAATTTTCTAGTTTTTATATATAAAGAATTACAGTAACTTAATATTAACAAATACTTTTATTTTTCATACATCACTATTAATTATAATTTCCAATTAATTTATCAATTATATATATAAACAACAACAACAATAATAATGGTTGACTTTCTAAAAAAATATAATTTTTTAAATTATAAAAAATTTCATCTACTTCTCTTGGTTACTTAACTTTTAAAATTTGAACTTTAAATTCAGTATTCATGAGTATCGTTTTCCTAAATATATATATTTAATTAATGTAGAGGGTGTATTTTAAAAATCATCCTGAATTATTTCTCTAAATATTTACCATTGATGTATAGGGTGTACTTTTTAAAACGGTCAAAAATTAAAATTCAATGAATTAGTTTCAATTGATATATAAATTAAAAGCTGATGATACCTCTTATATATTATTGTGGGGATAGAAGAAGAAGATAATGCATCTTGTATTAATAAAAAGAAAAAAATAATAAAATTGGTAGTTACCTTGGCACCCAAGTTGAAGTAGAAACCGAAGAGTGAACCCAATGGGATCCCGACCACATAGTAACAACCAACGTTAACATAGGCAACAAAACCTTGCCAACCGCATCCAACAGCCACACCTTAATTAATTTTCATGCTTCCATTGTTCAGTATGTTCGCATTAATCAAATGATCGATGTGCTGTAATATATCCATACACGTACCTGATAAAACAGGCTGAACTCCATTTAGTACAAGAGTTAGGGCTAGAAGTGGACAGAGATCAGATACTGCTTGAGCCACAGTTTCGCCGTCGGTGAAAGCATAACTGATGACATCCCGTAATGCCATCACCGTTAATGCTGCCATCACTGAGATAATTAAAGACATTGTTGTCACCACTGCCACTGAAAACGCGGCTGACTTTGGATTTCCACCTCCCAGTTCATTGCTCACTCTCACGCTACATGCACGTTCAACCGCAATGCGGGTGGCCATATCATATGTGAGATTTCTAATAAATTATTATTTTGCTTGTATGGTTAATTAATAGATCATAATAAAAATGATAGCATACACATGCAATGGAGAAAAACAACGACAACAAAAGAGATCAATGCTACTTTCTGCTAAGAGATCATTTTCTTACAAATAAAATGACAGATGTGGTAAGAACCTATAAATTATGCACCTTATTGATTCATTTACAAGAGAAGCCATTATAAAAGTTTGTTGTTCTAAAAACAATTAGCACTGCCTGTTTGATTTGACTCACCTTGCAGCTGCATTGAATCCAACTGAGATCATAAACACCCATCCAGAGATTGTCATGCTGCAAGAAAAACCCAAATTCTAAGTATCAATTTAAGTAACCAACCAAAACAGTAATTAATATTCACTAGAGGGTATTTATATATCATGAAATTAAAAAAAAAAAAAACCATTTTCTACTTGGAGGTAGCTCCTTATTATAAATCCTTTATATATATAAAAGTTGAATAATGTTAACTTTCGACTAAATATTATTTTCAAATTCACTTTGTTGAGAAAAATCATGTATTGAACGGATATCTCATTCAATGAATAAGTGAATCTCATTAATGAATCTTATAAATCCAATTAATGAAATTATTACTACTCTTTTTAGAAATAGTGCATCCTATCTTATTGTCAAAAAAACATAATTAAGTTCATGAACTTGAATATTTTATAAAATAAGGAAGGATCTCGTATTAAGAGTTTTTAAGTAGTATGAAACAAATTGACGTGGTTCTAAAAAATTCAAGTAGTTTAAAAAAAAAATATGTGTTGGATAATTGGTTAATTTATTAATTCTAACAATCTAATTTATTTTTTCTAGCCAAGATGACTAATAACCAGTAAGTCAAAGTGGTTGGTGGCTGGCATCTGCAAGAAATCTTTTTTGATAGATTTGGGGATTCTCAATTATACTTAAGTAAGTATCTTTTTAAAAAGAAAAAAATAATAAAATTTTAGAGAGATGCTCTAAAAATATATATGCAATAGAAAATAAAGATAGTGAACTTATCTTTTTTGAATGATTCATGGGGTTTTTATAGCCAATAAATCTTGTTAGAGGAGGGGCTAAAATGTATCTTGCCCTAATAGGATTGTCAAGAGAAAATATCCTTAACACGTGCATTAAAGAGGAATAAATATCCCTTACATATCATTAACGAGAGATGATTAGTACTTAAAAGTATATTTTTATCAAGGTTTTATATCATCATTTTGCATTTGAAGTATCAATAACTCCTTAACTAAAGCATATTTTATAATAACATATCTAATAATATAAGATACTTTTAATTTGTGGTAAATGTTCATCTTAAATACAAGCCTATCACATAAATGAAAGGATTGATTGATGGATTTAAGTACTAAAATTGAAAAGATAAAGAGATAGTCAAACTTAGAAAAGAGATGCTGGTGTAGTTCAAACTAGAAAATTATTATATAATTGGGTCATATCTGGAGCTGTAGATCTTGGATTTAGATCTATTTTATATGAATGGAAAAGTAAAATATAGACCGACAACTTTCATATTGAGGTCTGGTTTTAAAAAGGTCATTTTCAAGTCCAACTTGTAGCAATAACGAAGAAGCGAATCTGTCTTGCAGCCCAGACATTATTCAGTGCTCAGCCCATATCTAGAGTTCTAGAAGTTCAAATGACCTTTTTTTTTTTCTTAGAAATATGAGACAATTTCCCACAACTTTCATGTGGAGATCTGGTTTTAAATTCTGACGTTATCAATGATATTTTGGGCTGACAGAAGAACATAAAGATTGTCACCAAGTCAAGAGTTGGTCACTCACTCATCAATTAGTCATCAAATCAATAGTTTTCAATTT
>NW_011500177.1:23110-23321 GCF_000495115.2 Populus euphratica | reverse complement strand
AGATTAAGATCACACTCTTGCTTTCTCTCTTTGTATTTCTGTAATGCTTAATTTTTGCTTTCATTAATGTATTATTTATACCTTTCATTTCATTTTCTTTTTTTAGTTAACTTTTATCTTATTATATTTTTATCTTATTTATTTATGTTTCTCTCTTTAATTATATTTAGCTAAGTTTATTATGTAAAGGGGAAAAGGTTATACTAATGGG
>NW_011500177.1:21710-23088 GCF_000495115.2 Populus euphratica | reverse complement strand
TTGTTGTGTTGTTGTTATTTATAATTTATATAATTAACCTCCTTGTGGTTCCACCTTAGTCTTGCCAGGTTATTTATTACTTCCACACTCCTGCACTTGAAAGAAAACATCAATCTTTTGGTCGTGTCAAGGGATAAATGACAGGACATTTTAAAGACTTTTATACATCTAAGGGTGTAAAGAGATGAGTACACTTAACCTTAACATTTTATATTGAGGGTCATGATAAAAAAAAAATCTTGTGGCTCAATAAAGGGTTTATGAAGATCATCAGTCTTAGATCTGTTTAGGCTCGACGGGATGTTGAGCCCAAGAATTTTAGGTCTAGTAGCCTACCAAAACTACATGTACTTGGACTCAGCACGGGACTCAGCACATATCCGAGCCTAAGGATGTTAAGTCTGGTAGACCCAATATATATGGACTCAACATGTATTTGAGCCTAGAAATGTTGGATCTGGCAGCCTGTCATACCTACATGTATGAGCACTCAACACGTAGTTGAGTCCAAGAAATTTGAGGTCGGTGTGTTTCAAGCACACTACCTAGACCCAAACACATTGGATCCGAACATGAAAGCTTGAGCCTACAAGAGATGAAAGTGGATATGAGCATGTTACCTGAACCTAAAACACGCTAGGCTTGGGTGTCACAGCTTCAGCCCACGAGAAATGAAAATGGGTCCAAGTGTGCTGCCTAGACCCAAACACTCTAGGCTCAAGCTTGACAATCTAAACCCATGAAAGGTAAAAATAGATTTGGATATGCTACCTAAACCTAAACATGTTAAGCTTAGGCTTGTCAACCCAAGCCCACGAGAGGTGACAATGGGTCCGAGCATGCTATTTGGACCCAAATACGCTAGGCTCAGGTGTGGCATCCTAAGTCTACAAGAGGTGAAAGTGGGTCTTGGTACTTTGTAGGACCCAAACATATTAGGCTCGGGTGTGATAATTGTATAAGGTGAAAATAGGTTTAAAAGCGCTACCTAGACCCAAATACGTTGGGCTCAAGCATGACAACCCAAGCCCACAAGGGGTGAAAATAAGTCCGAGCGCATTGTCTAAACCCAAACATGATGGGCTCAAGTATGATAGTTAGAGCTCTAGTTGGGTGTACGTCTATTTATCGAGTGTACATGAACTGGCAGACATCTAGTACACTATATTGCACCCATGCATTGGTTGTCTATATGCCCATGCATGGAGCATAGGCCCGGGCTACTTACCTGAGCCTATATTCCTAGTACGTGGGCTTAAACTCTAATTAGTACTTAAAAGTATATTTTTATCAAGTTTTTATATCATTATTTTGCACTTAACTAGAGCATGTTTTATAATAACATATCTAATAATATAAGATACCTTTAATTTATGAT
>NW_011500177.1:9264-21657 GCF_000495115.2 Populus euphratica | reverse complement strand
TGCTTATCACATAAATGAAAGTTGATTAATGAGTTAAAGTATTGAAATTGAAAGGACAAAGAGAGGGCCCATCTTAAAAAAGAGATGTTGGTGCAGTCCAAACTGGAACATTATTAGGTAATTGGGTCATATCTAGAACTATAGATTTCATATTTAGGTCTGCTTTATATGGATGAAAAGTTAAGACATGGGCCTAAAACTTTTATGGGAAGACAAGACTCAATTTTGCTGTTTAAAAGTCCAAATCTTATGTTGCTACCTAATTTTTGACACATCTTTTTGTTAATTTTTTGAAAAAAAAATCCAAAAATAGTGAAAACAAATCCAAAAAATATATTTTTAATATATTTGCATCGTTTTTAGCATTTTCAATGTCATCTAAAAAAGAATTTAAATTTTCAACTATTTTTTGAACGCGTTCGACTTTTTATGCGTCATTTTTAAAAGTATTGATTTTTCTCAATGAGTTGACGTTGACATTGCTCATGGTTAAAAAATACGAGAAAAAACAAGAAAAATCAAAATTTATAAGAAACAAGAATCTTAAAACATTGGAGGAAAAAAAAAAAAAAACTTAGCCTTAAACCATCACTTTCAAAGCCAGCAGCCACCCCCCTCGCTGGCCAATTTTTTCTCCCAAGCCGTCGCTCACCATCTTCCTCTTCCCCTGCTCACAACCTCCCATCTCATAAGACCAGCAACCTCTCCCCTTCATCTAACCCGTGCAGCCCCATTTCCCTCCACTATAGCCAACATTCCCGATATCCTCTCCTCTCCTCTCCTAGCTGGTTTGCTCTTCTTCTTCACCTCTTGAAGTCAGTCGCCTCTGCACACATCGGACAAGTTCCTTTTCGTCAGCCGTAGCAGCGCCCACAGAGTCATCCCTATCATCACCAGAACCACAGACCGGCCTTCCCCAGTGATATCTCCGCCTTAACACCGTTAGCCACCTCTCCCATCTCCACAGCAGCTCCAGCAGCTGCGGGCGACAGCAAATCTCTTCTCCATCTCCGCCAGCCAGACCTAAAAAAAGCCTAGCAGCCGGCAGTCCTCTTGATCAAACAGCCGACCACCTAAAACAGAGAAGGGGAAAAAAAAAGGAAAAGAACCGATCTGTAGAGGAGCCAATCTGAAACGGAGAAAAAAAAGAGAAAGAGATCCAGATCTAAAAACAAAGGAAAGAAAAACTAAAATCGACTGCTTGTTGCGTTTTTGGGTGTTTTGCAGGTCACACTGGCGAGGACGGGAAAAAGGGAGGAAGTTGTGACTAACCCTGGTTTTTCTGGTGTTTTGTGCGGCGGCGCGTGAAGGAGACGTGCCGCCACTGTTTTTTTGGTCCAGAAGGACTCCCCTACAATTCCTTGAGTTGTAGGGCCTATTTTGCAAATTTTAAATTGTTTCATGTAATTTTTTTGTTTTTAGTTATGAATTTTTATTATTTGTAGTGTTGATGTGACAAAAGAAAAGAAATATAGTGAAAGTATATGTGTGTGTTTGTATTTGTTTTATGGATATTTCTTTTTTATTTATAACAAAATTGTAAAGAATAAAGAAGAATTTAATATTTTGATTTGCTCACGGTTAAGAATTATGAACTTAAACATAAGTCATATTTCTAATATCCGATGAAAAGACAATTATTAAAACTTCTTTAACATATCAAAGTCACGAAACAGCTTACCTCGGGTAAGGTGTGTTAGGGGTACTAATACCTTCCCTAACTACAACTAGTCCCTTACCCATGAATCTCTGACAAAACCAATACACTTGGGTTTCCTAGTAACCTTCAATGAAATAATAGGTGGCGACTCCCAATGAATCAAATCAAGCAAATGCAAACAAAAAAATCATCAGCCGATGCCGCACGGGTGACGTGCGACATCTTAGCAACAATATAGGAGTCTGAATCTATCATGCAGCCTAGACATTGTTCAGTGTTCAACTCATATCTCGAGTTCTAGAATCCAAATAACCTCAATATTTTTTTCCTAGAAAGCTGAGATAATTTCCTAAAACTTTCATGGGACCCAAAAAACATTCTCTAGAAAGTGTTGAGCTCGGACCCGAAAAACATTCTCTAGAAAGTGTTGAGCTCAAGCAAGATGTCTGAATCCATTAGAGGTGAAAGTGGGTCCTAGCACCTTGCCTGGACCTAAACATGTTGGGATCGGGTGAGACAACCCAAGCCCACAAGATGTGAAAACGGAGGCCTGAATGCAAACATGTTAGACTCGAGCATGACAGCTCGAGCACACAAGCACTCATGCATTAGGCGTCTATGTGCCCATAAAGGGAGCATGGGCTCGGGCTATTTACCTGAGACCATGTTCCTGGTACATGGGCTTGAGCTCCTTACCGGAGCCCATATTTGTAAAGTTTTTTTTTACTTGTTTTTTTTTAAATATTTTTTTAGGTTTATTTTGAAGATTTTTTTTAATTTATTTTATTTTATTTGTATCTATCACAGATAAAGAAGTTCTAACTATCTAACTCTGTATGTGTGTGTGGAATTGAAGAAAAAGAAAAAACGAGAATTGATTATCTCTCTTGCATACCAAATGGAGAGCGAATCCAAAGCCAACTCAGGGTTCTCTAGCAACCCAGATATGAGAACAAGAACTTGGAAGTACCATGTCTCCAAGCACAGCATCACAGCAGATGCAGCAGATAACTTAAAAAATCCCCACAACCCAGAGAAGGCTTGCACAGCAAAACCATCCCATGTATGCTTGCACTTCTCACTGTTAATTATATAAACAAATTGTGCCAGCACAATGATCCACCATGACAAACTCAACACTAGAGATGCACCCAACAACCCTAGCCCAGTTTTGTACACAGCAAGCCAACTTAACAGAATATGTATTACCAAAGTGATTGCTGATATATATGCACTAGGGGCCATTATGCTTTGAGCTTGCAAAAACTTTTGTATTGGAAAGTTTACCGCATATGCAAAAATTTGTGGAATAAGGCCGTACACAAAAACTGCTGCTGCTGATGCGATTTCCTGTGATTCCCCAAGGAAAACCAAAATGGGTTTGCAAAAGATGTAAATGATTGTGAGTAGGATCCCAGTGAGAGAGAGGAGAAGGGTTGATCTTTGTAGATATAACCCTAGCATTCCGTATTTGTGTGCACCAAATGCTTGCCCACATAGTGTCTCCACAGCACTTCCCATTCCCAACTGTTTCATTAATATACAAGTAATATCAAAATGAGATGGATGACAAAAAAAAATATTTTGATGCTAGTGTTCCGTGCTTGTTTTGGTTTGATGGTAGAGGAAAATCGAGAAGGAACACCAGGCTTGATATTGAGTTTTTTTAAGAAGGATGGTGGCTGGCAACATAAATGATAGTCAATGAACCGACATGTGTGCGCGCGAGGGTGTATTTCCATCTCTCTGAGATATTATCCCCCCATCTAACAGACGATATTCTCTTTACAATCCCAAAATATTTTGCCAAATATTCTTTTTTAACTAATTTGCATTTTTTTTCTTAAGATCAGAAGTAGTTGAAAAGAAGAAATAAAATTACAAGTTTTTAACAAGGAGTAAAATAGAAAATTATTTGAGAGAATGTTATTAATATAGCATATATTTTGGTATTGATAAAAAATAAAAATAAAAAAGTAGCATATTTTTTGGGGAGAAAAGGAGTGTTGTCCTGGTAATTAATTTTATTTTAAACCATAGTTTTGATGCAAATTTCTTTAAGAAAATTAAATGTTGTTGTTGTTCCACTCTTATAGTTTGTTTTTTTTTTAATTCCCAACATGGTAGGTTTTACTGTTTTCAAGATATTGCAAAAATTGCAAAAATAATCTTAGTTTTTTGTGCAAATTAAAATCCCTTACCATTTATTAAGTGTTTTCAAGATATTGCAAAAATAATCTTAGTTTTTTATGCAAATTAAAATCCCTTACCATTTATTACTACCTCAAAAATACATTGTTTTTGACAGTTTATTCCCCCACTAGTAGTCTTTGTGTGTAGAAGAAATCAACTTGATGTTATCATCGTGATTTGTGTGGGTATTTTTGGTAAGAGAAGAAGTAAATATACTGAAAGTCAAAACCTCTAAATTTATCTTTGCGTTTGGATAAAAAAAAAGTTTTTCATAGTAGTTAATTAACCCTTGTGTTATTTGAATTCGTGCAATTAAACCTGATGCTCTTTGAATTCGTTCAATTAACCTAATAATTAACTTCTAACAAGTTTCCATATTAACTATGCATGTTAATTATATGGTAATTAAATATTTTTCATTATAAGATGTTTTTTTTTCTTGATAAGCAATAAATTGCATTACAGTGTCAAAAAAATAAGTGAAAAAATATCAATAATGAATCTACAGATTTACAGGTCAACAATTATTTTAAACCAAGAGAAAATACATAATAAGTACACCACACTAACATATATATATATATATATAATTTCTTGTCCATGCTATAAATTATTTTGTATTAGCAGTTATTATTAGGGAAGGCAATAACCTAAAAACCATTAACGATAGCAACTCAAAATGAAAAGAGATGAATTGATTAAAGAGTAAATAAACTTGGAAGATTAAATCCATGCAACACAATCACAATTTCTAGAAACACATTGTTTTGAAAAAATAAATTGTTCTTGATGATTTTTTATTGTGCAAAAACAATTTATTTATTGTGCAAAATATAAAAGTAAAAATAAATAATTGTCACAGATTCAAAATTAAATTTAAGTATTTTTTTTTCTTATAAATTGGATGCGGAAAATTAAGTTTCATATTTTGAAAGGTCCACGCACTTAATTACTCCAGCGTTACCAGTTAATGACATTTATGATGTTGGCAGGATTATAAGTAAACAATCTGTCAAACCTCACAGGATAGGTTAGACTTTTTTTTTTTTAGATTAACATGGGTGTCCCAAGTTCTTACCCCTTACCTCACAGGATAGGTTAGATTTTTTTTTTTTTTTTTTTAAACATGGGTGTCCGGGCCAGCTTGCGCGCACCACGACTAATCTCACGGGCTCTGAAGTTAACTTTTTTTTAAATATGGGTGTCCGGGCCAGTTTGCGCGCACCACGACTAATCCCACGGGCCCTGAAGTTAACGACCATGTAAGCCTCCAGTGGCCATCATATGAGCAACTAAGGACTCGAACCTGATACCACAGAGGAAGCAAACCCCTTGATCTCAAGTCCTTACCACTTGGCCACCACCTAGATGGTTAAACAGAAAGGAAAAGCTAAGTGTATTTGAGGGGTAAATCCAACAAGTCCATTTTATTTTCGTATGTTGGGTATGGTGGTTTTCACAAGAAAATAAAATTATGAGGATGATCAGAATCTTACCCGTTCTATGGAGGCAGTGTCCACCGGCGAAGCAAAGTGTATTTGAGGGGTAAATCCAACTTTCAAAAACTTAATGTTTAGAGTCCCTTTCCCCCAAACAAAATGAAAATGAATCAAATTTTCAAGAACATTCATTAAATGTTTTATTAATAGTCCTCTCCTTTTCCTATCTCCCATGCTATTATTGTGAAACAAATTTAATTTTTATGTGGCTTGGATATTACAAAAAAAAAAAAAAAAAACCTACAACATATTAGTCTTTTATTATGAATTGTAAACTACTATTTTACCCTTGGTGAGCAAGCTTGGGTTTAGGGGTATATGACTCTTTTCAATGGCGCTTATTAGTAATTACATTAAAGAAGGGTGTTAATTAGTAATTTCATGTTTTTTATGTAGTATAATTACCAAATGACCCTAAAAAAAAGTTATCTTATGTTTAGGGGCTTTTCGGGTTTTTTATATTTTTTATACATTTTAATTACTTAAATATCCCTAAAAAATAAACTCTATTTATTATAGTTGAAAGGTCATTTTATATATATATATATATATATATTAAAATTTAAAAGTGGTTGGGTTGCATATACTAGTAAGTGGGTAATACTCGTGCTTTTTAAGTGGCCCATGTGGCACTGCACAGCATCGAATGTCACCTTCTAGGGTGACATTCGATGCATCTCACCACCCCGTCACGATGGTGAGATGCTTGTTCTTTGAAGACACGTGGATGAGCTCCGTGAAGGAGTTTTTCCCCTCTTCTTCTCCCTCTCTCCTCTTAAAAAATCATGATGGCTATTACAAAAAAAAAATCTAGTTATTTGTTTGTAAAGTAAATTAAATTCTCATTTTTTTATTGCAATGTATTTGATTTTGAATCATTTATTAAATTATTTTGTTTTTTTTAATTTCATCCCTTAATACTTTATTTTTATATCAAATTTGATCTTGATATTTAAATACCATATTTAGAAGATGTTATTCAATCTTGTACATTAATTCTAGCATAGAAATCATCATGTATTTAAAACTTCTTATGTATATAAGAAAAGTAAGCTTTTAAGCCTCTACACATATTTTATCATGGTATCACAATAGAGATCCTATACTTTATAGAAAATCTTAAAATTTCTCTCAGTAGACACTTTTCTTTCTTTCTTTTTATTCCTACCAACAGAATTTACAGACCAACAAGAAACCATATAAGATTTGACCATCAATCAATCTCTCTAAATCAAGCTCCCTAAATCAAGTGATTATATATAAATTAATATTCCTAGATAAAGCTTTCTAAATCAAGTAATTGCATATCAATTAACCAAGATATTACAACAAACATCCCTTTCAAATTGATTTTGGTGGAACACAGAGCATCAATTCATCAATCATGAATTGATTTCAATGGCAAAATAGTCTTGGTAAATACATCAGTTATCTATAACTCAATAAAAATATAAGAGTGGGTAATTATATATCAGTTAAGTTTTTCATGAATAGAATGATAATCGAAACATTTAAAATAAGTTTCATAATATATATACACACACATAAGACTATTATATAATATAACATATTATATTGTGTGTTATGATATATTTCCTAGTAATATTACATAAATGAAAAGGTTATATGCATTAATATATTAAATTAAGATAATTTTTATAAATTACTATTAGAATGAGATGTTAAAAAATCATGTAGAATTAAATACAATATTTAGAAGATCCTAATCAATCTTATACCTTAATTCTAGTATAGATATCATCATGTATTAAAATCTAGATACCACTCTTTACTATATAAATTAAATATATGTATAAATCAAGAGTAAGTTTATAAGTCTCCATACATATTTTATCATATTATCACAATAGAGATCGACCACAACCATGACCTTACTCACTAAACACAAATCAAAACCCATGAATACTTCATTACTCAAATTAGTATTAAATTGAATGATATCATTTGTTAAAATAGTTTGAATGTTTATTAATTGAGGATATTTTCTCTTTAAATAGTAAAGTATCAAAATAATTATATCCTACAATATCTCTTGGATCATAATTACAATTTTGTATCAATCAATCTCAACTAAATCAAGCTCTCTATATCAAGTAATTATATATAAATTAATCTTCATAAATAAAGCTTCCTAAATCTAAGTAATTGCATATTAATTAACCAAGATATTACAACAAACATCCCCTCTCAAATTGATATAGGTGGAATAGGAAGCATCAATTCGTTAACCATGAATTGAGTTTGATGACGAGATAAAGTTTGGTAAACACATCAGCTATCTATAACTTAATGAAAATGTAAGAGAGAGTAATCACATATTAGTTAAGCTTTTTCACGAATAAAATGACAATCAAAACATTTAAAATAAGTTTCTTTCTTTGATATATTTTCATAATAAAATTTGTATGATTACATACACACAAAAATTACTATTGTATAATATAACATATTATACAATGTGTTATGATATATTTCCTCGTAATATTATATAAATTAAAATGTTATATGCATTAATATATTAAATTATGATCATTTTTATAAATTAATGTTAGAATGAGATGTGAGAAAATCATGTAGATTCAAATACCAATTTAGAAGATACCAGTCAATTTTATTCCTTAATTCTAGCATAAAGATCATCATGTATTAAAAACTAGATACCATTATTTAATGAATAAATTAATCCTATTTATAAATCAAACGTAAGTTTATAAGCCTCCATACATATTTTATCATTATATCACAGCAAAGATCCTACACTGTACAAAAAATCTCATAAGTCGTCTCTATAGATAAGTTTTTCTTTATTTCTCTTTATTCCTGTAAATGAAAATAAGTTTTTCTTTCTTTCTCTTTATTCATACAAATAAAAATTACAGGCCAACAACAAACCATAGAAGATTTGATCACCACTATGACCTAACTTCTACACCAAACACAAATTAAAACTCATAAACACTTCACTACGGGGATTGGTATCAAATTAGATGACATCATTTATCACAAATTAAAACTCATACACACGTCACTACTTGGATTGGTATCAAATTAGATGACATCATTTATTAAAATAGTCTGAATGTTTCTTAATAGAGGATATTTTATATTTAAATAATGAAGTATCAACATAATTACATCCTCCAATATCTCTTGAATCATAATTATTATTACCTATCAATCAATCTCCCTAGATTAAGCATCTAAATCAAGTATATATAAATCAATCTCCCTAGATAAAGCTTCATAAATCAACTTAATATCAATTAATCAAGATATTACAACAAACATCCCCTCTCACTGTTGCATGTCACCGGCGTGGTGTCCGTTGGTGATTTTCGTTGTTTGCTTGATTTGATTCTTAGGAGTTAACACCTAGTATTTGATTGAGGGTTACTAGGAACCTAGATGTACTAGTCATTATCATAGATTCATGGGTAAGGAGCTAGCTATGGCTAGAGAAGATATTAGCACCTGTAGTGCACTCTACCTGAGGTAAGTTGCTTTGTGGTTTAATGTAATTTGAAAATTTGAAATATTAGTCAAATTATAAGGCTTTAATAAATCAGTTATTAAATTTTAGAATATATATAGAAACATGTTCTTATATTGTCATGGAAAATACAACATGATTTTATTTGCACTTGAGATATTTAACCATATTCAAATTAAACACTAAAATATTTTTATCTTTTTTTTATTTTTATAATTCAAATAACATAAATAAAAATACAAACACACACACACACATCTCTTTTTATTATGTTTTCTATATTACATGTTTAGGGAATAACATAAACTAAAAAAACATTTAACAGAAATTTAAATACATATTCAAATATGTACAGATCACAAAAAGGTCCAGGATTTGCATAAGAGGACCTCAAGGACTATAGGAGAAACGGTGGAGCATGGGTTCACGCGCTGCCACAGAAAAGACCATGAGTATTAGGATAACTAACCCATTCTATATTGTTGAAACCCATCAACTAAACAAAAAAGTCCTGGTAGGAAAAATAACTCATGACCACAAGTACCATTAAAAACAGGGGCGGAACCAAAATATAAAATTAAGAGAGGTCAAAATGTTGTAATCTATGCAATGTTTTATAAAAATACTAAGAATAAACTTTAAAAAAAAACTGGATAAAAATTTTCTTTGCAGGGGTCGGGACCCCTGCCAGCCTCCTCCTGTCTCCGCCCCTGATTAAAGATATGTCATATAATGACAAAGTAAGAATGGTGAGAAGCCTTTATAAACTAATTAACATGATATATAACAACAACAAAATATCAAACTTTATAATTATTAAATAATTTAAACTCTATACTAGTTATCGATATAACAAGGGATTAAATTATCGTTCTACCTTGTTGGAATAAGCTAAAAAGACCAAACACAGTAAAAAATTCAATAATATATAAATATCTAAAATTATTTGGATATATATGGAGATTAAGAATAAAATAATGGTTTAGGAAGAAGGAGAGAAAACATATTCCTTCTCCCAGGTTTAATTTTTCTTTGACATGGAAGAAAAATCTAATGATCAGTTTTTTAAGTGTAGTAAAACACATAAAAATCATTAAAATATTTTTTAGACAAATACTTTCCGACCAACAAACGAGGATTATTCATTATATTTCCGGAGTTTTGAGTGACAAACTTACATGTCGTAAATTAATCCTAACCTCGTGCGTATATATATTCGTAGACAAATTTAGGAAACATATACATAAGCTTCTAATCGATGGTGTTGTTAGGTGCAGAGAGAGTGGTTAAAACCCCATCCTCCTGCATCCACATTACATTAAATACAACAAGCCAATACTGCGCCAAACCCATTCAACATTGATGATTCAACATTGATGAAGAAGATGATAACTACTGATCCTTCACATATTTTTTTTCTCCAATGCGGCCTCGATTAGGTGTCTCTTTTCTCATGATCCCTCGCATCCATGTCGAAGATTTCAAGCACAAGTATGGGGCCATTCTTGATGGTTTTAATTAGCTCTAAATGAAGCAGCTGCACAGCCCACATGCCAAAGATTGCAAGCACAGGCATGGGGCCATACTTTATATCCTGTAAACACAAATTGATTCACCAAATACCAAAAAAGAATTATAAAAACTGTTAGGCAAGCCATAATGTTTCTCCCAACTATCATGCATTACCATGAGATTGGAGACTCACCTTTTGGTAAGGTTTGTAATTTTATTTTCTTTTTTATCAGTTTCATAAAGTTAGTATTTTCCCCATACCATGATGGGGAAAAGTCAAGTGTTATTATGAATTATACCCCACCACTTGATGCAACAATTGAGGATATATATTGTGATCAAGATTTTAAATATAATGTGTACGTGTTCGAATTACTACAAGATTTAATTTTTCAATTTGATACAAACGCAAGTGAGGTTTTTCCTTGTGCCAATATCGATAGTTTTAAGTAATATCGATTAATTTTCAAGAATTAAGTTTGGGTCTATTATTTCAATCTAATTTTTTTTCATGTCTTCAATTCCTCATATTAATAATATTTCATATAATTCATTTTTGTGGTTGCTGAAAGCGATATATGTTATAACATGCATTGATTTCCTAAAAACAATTCCCTTAATTAACCCTTAAATTAAGCATAAAAATTGTTAGAGAAAAATCGTTAAGCTTGAAAAAAATTGATTGCAAGTTCCTTGAAGCAACCGAGATTATATCTATCTGAAACAATTTTTATGGTCTATATGAAACGATGATATAGATATTAATTAAGTGATATTAATGATTTCTTTTCAATAAAAAAAATAGTGATATACATGAAAAAAAAAAACCTGCTTTCGGCCACAGCCCAAACATGTGAAATAAACACCAAACAACCGAAGTACATCACCCCCACATCAGCACAAATCAAGAATGTCCAATTCTCTAACCATCTAGGTGGTGGCCAAGTGGTAAAAGACTTGGGACTAAGGGGTTTGCTCCCTCTGTGGTTTCAGGTTCGAGTTCTTGGTTGCTCATATGATGGCTACTGGAGGCTTACATGGTCGTTAACTTCAGGACCCGTGAAATTAGTAGTGGTACGCGCAAGCTAACCCGGACACCCACGTTAATCTAAAAAAAAAAAAGAATGGCCAATTCTCCATTTTGCACCATGTTAATTCACTTCACTATTCTGCACACTCTCTCTTTAAATAGGCTGACATGATAAGGAGAGTGGAGAGAGAGGAAAGGAAAATAAAATATTCATTGAGGATATACTTCATTTTCAATTTTAATATATCTAGAAAAATCTCAACAAATAATAATTCTAATAAAATAGTAGAAGAAAAGAAAATAAATAAATCACCAGGGATGTACTTCATCTCTAATTTTAATATATCTATATTGTTGTAAAAAAATTCAACAAAATAATTCTAACAAAATCTTAAAAAAACTACTTAACATGGTCGTAAGTGATATCTGAAAACAGTGGGGGGTAGTCACTCTTTGGCGTATGCATGCACCAAAGAGAAAATAGTAATCCATTTTTATGGTATCATTCTATTTTGTCTCTCCTCATTCCCATTTTTTCACCACCCCACTGTCGAAACAAATTGTTTTCAGTTCACTTGGACTAGCTCCACCCTTCCTTTTTTCTTGTTTTGACTCCGGAAAATTATTTGTGTGAAGTTTTTCATGTTTATTGTTTGTGTGAAGTTTTTTGGGTTTTCATCAAGTAGGGTTTATACGTGACTAGTTCCTTGCAGATCATTCGTCTTGTGCACTGATTAGTACTTAAAAGTGCATTTTTATCATGGTTTTATATCATCATTTTGCACTTGAAGTATCAATAACTCCTTAACTAAAATATATTTTATAATAATGTATCTAATAATACAAGATACCTATAATTTGTGGTAAATGTCTATTTTTAATGCAGGCCTATCACATAAATGAAAGGATTGATTGATGACTTGAAGAACTTAAATTGCAAGGATAAAGAGATGACCAAACTTAGAAAAGAGATGCCGGTGCAATCCAA
>NW_011500177.1:0-1809 GCF_000495115.2 Populus euphratica | reverse complement strand
TGCACTACGAACTTCTCTTTCAATGTATATTGACCTTCTCTTGAATGGATATCTTTAGGAGTTGTAAATCATTTCTTGAACAATTAACTACACAAGATTTTTTAAAGACTCCTAAAGAGTATTGTTGGGGATCTCTAAAGATCAAGTTAGTACTATGAGTAATTATTTTCTATTTAATTTGGTTTTTATCAGAAAAATAACTGAACTGGTTTTTTAAATTAAAAAATCTAAACCGATTCAAACCGACAGGTTTCAATTCGATATGGTTATTTTATAACAAAAACCGGTTCAAGCTAGTTTTTTAGGTTTGGATCAGTTTTTCTTGGTTTGACTTAGTTTTTTCTGATTAAGTTCGGGTTTTTGCTGGTTTAGGTTCAGTTTAGTTTTTTTAGTTTCAGATTTATAAAACCAAATCAGTCGGTTTTTAAAAAATTTTAATCAGTTTAATCAGTTTTTTTCATAATTTGGTTTTTTCGGTTTGGTTTTTTTCTGGTTTTCTCAGTTGTTCAATTTTTTTATTCACCCCTAGTCAATACAAGGTATTTTGAATGGTAAAAAGAAATTAATGAAGGTATTAATAAGCTTTTATAAAAATAGAGAAGAAGAAAGAGAAGAAGATGTAGATGTAAAGGAAGAAGAGAATGAATGTGTTTATGTCTAAGAGCATAAGGTTTCGAATCTTTTTTTCTGTGTACTCAAGCTTACTTTTATATTACTTGTTTTAACTAGCATCATACAATATGTGAGGGGTAGAGATGTAATTTTATAATAGTAGAATAATTTTATTTTATTATTAATTTTATCATATCTAATTAATATAAGCATGGGCTATTTGTTCATAATTAATGAGATGTAATGGGTATTATAATTACTAACCCAGATCTAAAGTATAGGAGGCTTAGGGTGGGGTCACTTTTCAGCTATACGCTTGATACATTAAACCCAAGGATATTTGGGTTCAGCTTCTACGCTGAAACCTAATAGGAATTAAATTCAGCGTTACGTTAAACCCAAGTGTGGTTGAACACGGATATATCTTGACCCAACTGAAATTAATTATATACTCATCCTAGCGCACCTTAGAGTTGAGTGTGGATTAATTCGGGTCTAATTTAAAGTTAGACATAGACACTTTATAACCTAACTTGAAGTTAAACGCGAGTGTATTTTAACTTAATACAAGATTGGGTATGGAGAAATCATAACCTAATTTTAGGTTGAGACTTTCATGTAATGGTTTTAAATGTGAAATATTTTTAGAAAATCATTGCTCATCACATGTTATATTTTAGAATTTGCTGTGAACACACCTCTGGATGATCCTCTAGTCAACTGTAAATTAAATCTGTCCTACATATGCATGTATATTAGGGTGCCCGGTCGTTGTCTCCCATTGTAATACTGCACACAGCAACTGTAGAAGACACGAATGGCCAATCTTCCACATGCAACAGAAGGCATAATGTCTCCATTTTTGGCAATAAACTATGGAGCTGATCACCTAACCCCATGTGAAAGAAGATGTCTAGCTCTAACGTCTAACTGTTCAAACGCGTTAGGGCCTCGTATATATTTCAACAGTCCTTAAAGTAATAATGTGGCATAACATTATCTTGCAATCGCAGGGAAGTTTCAAATTTCTGCCCTAGAAGTTGGACATCTCACATGCAATGAACCCACCACTAGAATATTAATGCTTTACCGTTACGTTCATCTCTCATTTTGATATTTAGCTATCATTTGATGGTTAAATTTTCAACCCCAGATAAATCTCTGAAACTTTGGCCATTAGTTGTTGTTTATTTTGTT
>NW_011502822.1:3327-16162 GCF_000495115.2 Populus euphratica | reverse complement strand
ATTATTACAAAACAATAATAAATGTTTTCAATGGATTGGACCAATTGATTTTTTCATTTGACGGATTTTAGTAACAATTAAATAATTAATTTAGTCACAACCAGGCATCATGCTTCTTGTCTAACACACAGTTTTTCAGGTGCAAAACCAATTATCTTTTCAAGTGGCTGGCTGAAGAGTGAAGGGAGCGTAATACCAAAGAGAAAATTAAGCTAATTAATTTCACGGAAGAGAATGGGGTTATTTTTGGAAATACGATATGCAGGAGAAATTCTCGAAGTTTTTATGTGGCCTCCAGAAGATCACGTCATGATAAATAGGAGAGTGCCACGTAAACACGCAACTTAGCCAACTTTAAACGCCTCTGCTTGCCGGTAAAGACGTTCACAAAAGCCAAATGAATATGAATTCGATAACAAGGTTAAAGAAACGAAGCTATTTTTTATTTATTTTTTAATTGTTTTCACGTGATATATTAAAAATAAATTTTTAAAAATTAAAAATATTATTTTTATATAATTTTAAATAAAAACATATTAAAAAATAATTAATACTATAATAGCATTAACTACTGTCAAAAAATCAAAAAACTTAAATTATTAAATAAGATATCAAAATATAATTTATTTTATTCTCTAACTTTAATTAAAAATTCTTTAAACTTGATATTTATAAAGATTCATATTATTTTATACTTAATTGTCATCAAATAAATATAAATAATGAGATTCAAACTCGTAGTCCTTGATTATTAAGACTCTGATACCTAGAGATGAGTAAAAAACCTGAAAAATCAATTAAATTAAAAAAATTAAAAAAATAACCAAAAAAATCAAACCACGAAAAAACTGATTAAATTAATTAAAATTTTAAAAAAACTGACTGATTCAGTTCCGGTTTTATAAGCATGAAACTGAAAAAATCAAACCTAAACCAAAAAACCAAAAAAATTTGAGTCAAACCGAAAAACCAAACCAAAATGAAATAGATCGGTTTGAACTGGTTTTAGTTTTTTTTAAAAAATTTAATCTGGTTATTTTTTTTATAAAAATCAAAATAAACCAAAAGAATCACCCTTACTAATATTATATATAAAAATAATTTCAATCTGAAAATTTAAATTATTAAATAAAAATTTAAAATATAATTTATATTATCCGACTTTCTTAAATTATCACCACAAAATTGTATATTTTACCCCTTTTTACGTTGATGAAGGATCCATACATGGAAAACACATAATAAATAGCTGGATAGTAAGGTAGTTAACTTTTTATGGCACCCACCCACGTTATCTTCATCCCCCCTAATTAACTTGGAGAATCACATGGGATGGAATGATATGTGATTTCACGTTCTTTATCTTGTTTGATGAGTGGTGCACAAAGGCTCATGGGATTCATGATGAAAGAGGTGACCACAATGATTCTTCCAATGTTGTTGATGATGGTGGTGGTATTGATTCTTGAAGACGACCGTCAATTATATATATATATATATATACCATAACTCATTTTATAGCAAGCTTCAATTACTCGGACATACATATATTAAAAAAAAAACCTTACAAAAACCTAACCAACTAAAAACCTAGCAAAAGGGAGACAAGAAAAATTAAAAAGACCTAGCCACCCGAAGTTGTAGTTGCCGACAGGCTGCCTTTCATTTGGTATAATGGCCCACACCACTATATACATATTACACTTCCACAGTCCTCGTTGTTTTGGGGTGAATTTGTAGTGTTTTTGGATAAATTTTATTCATTTATTGAAGAAATTAATGATATTATAGGTAGAAATATAGTTATTATTTTTTATGAGTCATGAGTTTTATTTTTTAGATTTTTATTTTTTTATTTTTTTTTCAAGATGAGTTAAGGAAATAACTAATAAAATATTATTAATTACTCTTTCAAAATTGTAAAATTTTTATGTGGCCTTTTTAAGTGTTTTTTTATACAAGTTCTTTCATCCAAATGTTGATAATGAAAAGGACAAGAAAAGGGTGAATCTCCAACTTGTTTCTGATAGAGCTTTAGAAATTTGAGATTTTATTTTTGATAGTTTGATATATATATATATATATATATATTTGTTGTTAAAATAATTTTTGTTTGAAAATATATTGAAGTAATAATTTTTAATTTTTTTAAAATTATTTTGATATTAAATATTAAAATAATCTGAAAATACTAAAAAAATTAGTTTTTTTTTATAAAAATACCTTTAAAATATAATAACAAACAAGATTTTTAAAATACAAAAACAAACAAAGATTTTCAAAATCTTCATCTCATTATTGGAAATGAAAATAAACTATATAAACTTATAAAATCATTCCAAAGGTAATTAAAAAATATAATAATCTTATTATACAATAAAGTAATATTATCGAGCTAAATTATATTAATGGAAATTAAACACACTTGATGAGAAGTAATATTGTCAAACTACTTATAGTAATCGAAATCAAACATACTTTTTCAATCGAGTTTATTATAATTAATAAGTAAGGAAATATATTCACTTATCAAGTAGACCAAGGAATACTGGTCTTCCTACACCATCAAATAATAAAAAAAAAAAAATTGTCTGATAAAAGAAAAAAATTGAGTATATAAAAGCAAAAAAAAAAAAAAGGATGAGTTGAGCTTTGTTTTGGATATTTTGGGAAAACAACAGAGTAGCCTTCCATCTCTCTCGGGGACTTGTAGTGATATAAAATTGTCAAGAGAGATAAAGGAAAGAGATGGGAAGGGAAGTGTAGTTCTGCATAACATGGTAAAGAGGATTGACTTTTTTGTTCTTCTCTTTGAACCAATCCAATCCAATCCCGTGTTGTTTTGTTGAATGAATTCTTAGTTTGTATATAAAAAGATACAATAGTGGATGTTGCCTTGCAAATAAATTCCTCTTATCAACCGCATTACCTTCCCCTTCCATCCCGTGAATATTACACTTTTCGTTTCTTGTCTTCAAATCCTTATAAATTTTCTTTCTTGATCTATTTTTCCTTGAAAGGCAACAGCTTGTTTGGAAATCTAGATTTTCTTCATGAATCAAGCTTTATCCTTCGTTTTTGGGTTCAAATTCTGTTGAGAGATTTGATCATTTGTAGGTGAAGTTTGTATCTTCCAAGCTAATTTCAAATACCCTTTCCTGCTTTCGTCTAAAGATCAGATTTCGATTGATCTAATCATCGAATTCCGGTTTTTTCCCCCCTTGAAATTCAAGTACCCCACAAAGGGACAGAAGAAACATCCTGTTTACAACTTTTCTTTTTATTTTTTTGAATCATGGGTAATTGTTGTGTAACACCACCAGGAGTCCCTGATCATGAGAAAAAGAAGCACAAGAAGAAACAAAACCCATTTGCCTTAGATTTTGGGCACCATAATGGAGGCACGAATCACAAGCTGATTGTGTTAAGAGACCCAACAGGAAAAGAAATTGAGCAAAGATATGAACTTGGCAGAGAACTAGGCAGGGGTGAATTTGGAATCACATACTTGTGTACCGATAAGGAGACTGGTGAGAATTTTGCTTGCAAATCTATCTCTAAAAAGAAGTTAAGGACAGCTGTTGATATAGAGGATGTGAGGAGAGAAGTGGAGATCATGAAACATATGCCTCAGCATCCTAATCTTGTGACCTTGAAGGATACGTATGAGGATGATAGTGCAGTTCATTTGGTGATGGAGTTGTGTGAAGGAGGAGAGTTGTTTGATAGGATTGTGGCTAGAGGACACTACACTGAGAGGGCTGCTGCTGCTGTTACGAAGACCATTGTGGAGGTTGTTCAGGTAAGAAACACTCTTGTGGGTTTTTTTTTTGAAAAAAAATTCAGAGTCGAATCTATTCCATGTGTTGATTGTAAACGCTTGTACATGAATTTTGCTTTTGGATCTTGAAATGGTGCTTGGTGCTATTTGAGTGCTGAGGAAATATGGTTTTATACTTGGTGTATGGAAGCCTAGGACCCATAGGTTGTTGGTAAAAAGTTAATCTCCTGGGAGTGATTGGTGCATACTGTCTGGTAGAATTATGGGATAGTTTGTCTTGATGAGTAGATGTGGCAGATATTGATTCTGGTGATCTGAAAATTTTATTTTTTTACTGTGTGGATTCTCTCTGTTGATTTCCTCCGTTTGCCCTGGCTTGTTGTGCTTACTGCTGCTTACTTTGAGTAACCTCTAGGGTTCATCATCTTGATTCCTCCCCTGACACACTTGTCATTAGCTTCGTGAGTAACTGTGTAGCTAGTACCTAAATGTTTGATTTCCTCTTGGTTTTCTCAGTTTCCTCTTTTCTCAATTTGATTTCTCACCACTGTTTCGAAACTCTTTTGCTAACAATGAAGATTTGACTGTAAAATAATTCATTTGCATAAAAATGTTAACCTCTTGGTATTAACTTCTGTGCTGTCCAAAATCAATGGAAAGGCTTGTAGGGATTTCCTTCCTTCTTATCATACAGCATGTTATTCCTAAAACGACACTATTCCTCCCATCTTGCACACATTATATTCAATTAGCGGAATCCTAATGCTTCTGAGATATGTTTTGCCTTGTTGCAGATATGCCACGAACATGGGGTGATGCATAGGGATCTAAAACCCGAGAACTTTTTGTTCGGAAACAAGAAGGAGAATGCACCTTTGAAGGCAATTGATTTTGGATTGTCAGTGTTTTTCAAACCCGGTAATGTCTTATCGTTACCTATCACCTAGTGCAATTTGGTCTCTTTCTTCAGTTTCTTTTTTTTTTCCCCTTGCAAACGAACCCATTTCACTTTGCATTTCTGCTTTTTAGCTTTCATTCTTCTATGTTCATTAGCTGAGGGTTTACTTTCTCCAGGTGAAAGATTTACTGAGATAGTGGGAAGTCCATACTACATGGCTCCTGAAGTTCTAAAGAGGAATTATGGTCCAGAAGTGGATGTCTGGAGTGCTGGTGTAATACTTTATATCTTACTTTGTGGTGTTCCACCGTTCTGGGCAGGTTGGTATTTTGTTTTGGTTAAAGAAAATCCTACTTTATTCGTAATTACTGTTTTCATTGGGTGCTCAGGAACAATTCCTAGCTATACATGCATGATATGCCGGTATAGGTATTTTCCACTGATAAAAACTCTGCCTCCACTGCAGAAACTGAACAGGGAGTTGCACAAGCAATTATAAGGTCAGTTATTGACTTTAAGAGGGATCCCTGGCCCAAAGTTTCTGAACATGCCAAAGACCTTGTGAGAAAGATGCTTGATCCTGACCCAAAGCGCCGGCTTACAGCACAGCAAGTGCTAGGTAATGTTCATTACTAATTAATGGAATTGTTGTCTTATGCTTTTGGATCTTTTATTATTTGGTTAATTGGATGAGATTGCATGGGAAATTCCCAAAATGAAATTCTTGGAATCACAGGTCTTCTAAGTTGCTTGTTCTTGACATGCAGATCACCCTTGGCTGCAGAATGCAAAGAAGGCTCCTAATGTTTCTTTAGGTGAAACAGTAAGAACAAGGCTCAAGCAATTTTCTGTTATGAACAAACTCAAGAAAAGAGCTCTGAGGGTAATGTCTTAAGCATTTGCTGGGTAGAATAAGTAATCTAGTGAATTTTTTTTCCTTAACAGTTCAAGGAAGCTTGGTTTTGCCTCTTTAAATTGTTTGGATTTGGTATTTGTTTTAGTCCAAATTCTGTCTCTCTTACATTATCTTCCATTCTTTACAATGTCAAATTAACAGGTAATAGCTGAGCATCTGTCAGTGGAGGAAGTTGCTGGCATAAAGGAGGGATTCCAAGTGATGGATACTGGCAACAAGGGCAAGATTAACATTGACGAGCTAAGAGTTGGATTACAAAAACTTGGCCAACAGGTCCCTGAGACTGATCTTCAAATTTTAATGGAAGTGGTAAGTCATCAAAATTTAGGTGTTCTACTTTTTAACACATTGATCTTGAATGGGAAAAGGGAACCTCTACACCATCAACTGCCATTTTGTGCCATGAACTTAACAAGTTTTCTTGAACAGGGTGATGCAGATCGAGATGGCTATCTTGACTATGGAGAATTTATGGCTATTACTGTTCACCTGAGAAAGATGGGGAATGACGAACACCTTCGCAAAGCCTTTGAATTCTTTGATCAAAACCAAAGTGGGCACATAGAAATCGATGAGCTAAGAGATGCCTTGGCTGATGAAGTTGATGGAAGTAATGAAGACGTTATTAATGCTATAATTCATGATGTGGACACGGATAAGGTCAGTCTTATTTCTTTCAATTGTGTTTTTTTCCTTGATCTATAAACGGCATGCATGTTTTACATTTGATGGAAATGGAGTCCTCTGCATGCACCTGTTTATCATCGTTCTTCTATGAAAAAAGAAAACTTATATCATGCCTGCAAGCAAAAGATACAGTGTGTTACTTTCTTGAAACTTTCTAATGAAACCCGGAAATGTCTCTGTAAACTGGTAATGCTTCCCATAACCATCAATGCTTATTCCCCTTGCCATGCATGGAATCTAACCCGAGCCCCCTTCTGTGAACTTGCAGGATGGAAAAATAAGTTACGAGGAGTTTGCCGCAATGATGAAGGCCGGCACAGATTGGCGGAAAGCATCAAGGCAGTATTCACGAGAGCGGTTAAACAATCTGAGCCTGAAACTAATGAAGGATGGATCATTAAAATTGACCAGTGAGGGTAGATGACTCAACAAGAATTAAACTGTATAATCTGTGTTTTTCCCCCATATCTTATTTTATTATTTTAAAATCTTTATATCTAACTAGGACTTGTGCCCTAGTTGTGGTTTTTTGGTGTTGCAATGCTTTATTTGTTTGTTGTGTGAGTGATGACAAAAAAAGCGGTGGTGAGAGATCGAAGGAGCTGTGTTGTAGATAGTGTTAAACTGTTAATACCATTATCAAATTCATCATCTAGCAATTGTTGGGTGTAAATTTAACCATGTGAATCTTTATTTCCATGTTACAAAACGCTTCAAAGGGCATTTTCTTGCAAATTGCAAGTTTTAGTCACAGGAATCCATAGTTCATGTTGCCTAAACTCAATGGAGCAGGGAATACATTGCTAGGTGCAATGCACGTTAACCATTTTTGTTTTTTAAGTAGTATTTTATATTTATTAAAATACAAAATTATTATTCAATCAACTTGATTAAGAAAAAGCCTCTAGATGTTTTTTGTTTTTTTTTGCTTTAAGGGTAATTTAATTATTTTAATATACTTAAAAAAGTGAAAATTAAAAAGAAAAACCTTTGATGTTAGTTAAATAAATTTTATTTTAAGAATAATTTAGTTATTTTATGTGCTTTAAAAATATAAAAATATCAAATTATTCTAAATTAATTCGATAATGATTAATAAAACTTGTAAAAAAATTGTATTACCCTACGATAACGATTTTATTCGAGAAGGATAAAAGCATCGTGACTCTATTCCAATCCATGATACAACAAATTTGTGTGTATCATGAAACCCTCATTCTTTTAGTTTTTTTTTAATTTTAATTTTAATTTTAATATTTGCATGTAACAAGCATGCTGGTTTCCCACCCTTTTCTTTTATAAGAGAAAAATAAATTCCTGCCGACGCCCACTGTGTACGCTAAAGTGGTTGAACAAACAAAAGGCAGTAGCCGGCTAATAATGCCTACGAACTCTACATGCTATACCTACCGTGCCAATGCCCTGGCGAAGAGCAAGATAACATATGGCTATAATTATTAATTCTTCCAAAACTTGAAAATCTTAACAATTAAAAAAAAATATATAATAAAAATAATTATGCTTTAGAGAAACAATATATGTTCAAAATAACTTCATTCGAAAATATATATTTCTAATTTGTTTTGATATTAATGGCTAAGAAATGGTCCTGAAATCATAATTAGTATACAATTACGGCACCATCAGGTTTCCATTATTGATGAAAAAGAAATGGTGAGATGAAATATCAAGTATTTGTTATTTTTTAAATTTTATTTTTAATATTAATATATTAAATAAGTAAAATAAAAAAGAATTTTGAGATAAAAAGAATTAATTTTTTATAAATCATTGTTCAGCCGCCTTTAGAGGCTAGACATATCTCATAAATGTGACCCCGTGATATGCGATGGACATAAAGACGACATGACATTTCTTTAATTAGTCTATAAAAAAAAAAGATTATTTATTTTTAGAACAGATGATAAAGGAGGTTTTCTTTGTGTTTGTGACATGTTCCTGGGCCCTTCTTTTTGAGTGGCAAAATTAAGGCTTCTGGCCCAAATAGCCCATTTAAGGGTGAGGGAGAGAGCTGTGCTCCCTGAGAGAAGACCTCGCAATTCCAAGGCAGAATTTGTTTTTGAAGAAAATGCTTTGCTCAAGTTAAATTGGTTCATTTTCGACTGTGTCATGCAGTATCAGGACAGTCATGGAGCTAATGTCAACGCAAAGGTTTTTTAATCGTGTTCAGGGAAAAAATAGCAAATTACATTTATAATTATTATTTAAAAAAAAACAGTGTACGTGTAATAATTTACGCATAAAATAACTCAGATGAAACATCTTTTCTTTTCTTTTTTAATTTTAGACAAGAAATTGATGGCTAGGAAAATATAGGTCTCCGAACAATAATTAAATTTACAATTAAATCACCATCAATTTCAATTATTGAGTAGCTTAAAACTATGAATATTATTATAAGAAAAATGATAAATTGTGAGATAGTTTTTTATTGCACCCTTCCCGTGTGTCCTAATTAGCCTTTGTTTTTGGACTCGTTTGATGACGAAGAAAGACTTGGCCCATTTGAAATTACATTTCACACACTCTTTGGCCCATTTCAAATTGGGTCAGCAAATATCCATCAAACCCGGGGCAAAGGTGTTGAGCTAACCCATGTATGCCCATGAGAATCAGCTGATTCTCTCAATGGTATCAATTTCGTTTTTAGCTGGAACGATACATTTTGATTTTAGAGTCCGTTCTGGGTTTACTATATATATATATATATATAAAGATAAATTAACTTGAAATTGAACAATTTAAATTTTACATACAATTCAGTATTTAAACATAATTTTAAAATTTAAATATTCATATTTACTATCCGAGCACGCTATAAATTAATTTTTTTAACATAAAAGAATTTTTAGGCTTAGATAACATTTTTTTACTAGAAAATATATATTGAAGTTGAATCAATATCACATAATTGACTCCACTAGTTTAAAAATAATTTAGATAACCGATAAAAATATAGTTTAACTAAAATGAAGTTTAGGACAATATTTTTAAAAAAAATATTAAAATAACAATATATTGGATCTAGTCAGGTCAACTTGATTTAACCTTTTGAATCTGCAATGTAGATTGTGAGATTATAATAACCTTAAATAAAACAGATTTAAACAAATTATGACGCTTAATTTTTAATAAATTCATTATTAAATGATAAAATTAAAAAACATCAATCTAAATAAAGATACAATAAAAAGACTTAAGTTTAACCAAGTTAACTTGTAAAATTGAGAATCAAATCATAAAATTAAGATAACTTTATAAAAAATAAATTGAAACAAATGATAAAATATAATTCATAATTAACAAGATATTTAATGATGAAATTAAAAAAAAACAATTAAAATAAAAAATAAAAAAACTTGAGTCAATAAAGTTAACATGTCAAACCTGTGATATGGATTATGTGATTAAAATAATCATAAAAAAAACATAACAAATTAATGAAGTTCAGTCTTTAATAAACTAAATATAAAAAAAAAATTAAAAATATAAATTAAAAAAGAATACTATTCACGAGGGGTAAAACCAAAACATCTTAACTGAATTTTGACCGAGAAATATGAAATGGAATAAAATTCAGAGCATGATGAAACTTAATCTGATTATACCAGTTATTCCAAAATCTGATCAAAACAAAATATAGGTGTGTTTAACATGCCATTTACATTGGTGAATCTTTCAGGGAAAAGTAATATAGAAAATCACACAAATGAACAAAATAAAATTAGACCGGAATCATGAAAATCTCAATCATAAACTGCCATGTAGGTGTGTTTAATATGAATAGAATATGTGACATGTGATGAATATAAATAAATATGACCCGCATATTTGCTAGATTACTCTATAAATAAGAGTTTCTTATGCGTTTTTTATAATTTTGTAATTCCTACAATGATATATCTAATTTATTATGAGCCCGTTTGTCTATTTTCTCATATTGAGCTATTTGAGGAAATTAAGTTCATATGCAGGTTTGAGAAAAAAGGTTGAAATTCAAAACATAATTGCTTAAAATGTTGGAGTGGTGGGATTTTACATGAAAATGACTCCATGAAGATTCTCTAGTATTTTGTTTGTTGAATGTATAGCGTGAAAATCCTTATTTTTCAGTGGTGTTGTGTCCATCTCCTCTCAAAAGCTAGCTCGAGGGACGAGGCTCTCTCTTATACTTACAAACTCCTTCAGAAGCTCCTTCCCCAACTGTTACGGGACAACCTCAGCAACCTCTCCTTGGGCCTTCGATCGGAGCCGCGACAACTCATTTCTCAGCCTAACTGGAGGGTATAGACTCGGTGGTAAACCTAGCCAGCCTCCATTGTAGGGTTTCAACTTGGTGATAAAGATCTTCCTTAACAGATGGGAGGGTTTGAAAAGAAACCGAGAGAGAATTAACATATTGTACTGCTAAATTAATTTGATATTTTTTTAGTTAAAAACAATTTGAAAAACATTTGAAAATATAAATTGTAACACCAAAACAAGCACTCGCATGCCTAAGCCATATAAAACCCATATTTTCATATACAAGTGATTTTTTTTTTTTTAAGAAAATAGTGTATAATTCCTCGTTATTTTTAGACGTTAGAATATAATATATTTTTGGAAAAATAGAATAAAAACCCGCCTCATTTTCTTAACTGTGTTCCAATATTCTAGCATCTTACAAAGGAAAAATACCAAATTATATATATATATATATTAAAAAAAGCAATATACATATAATAATTTACACATAAATAACTCAGAGCAAACATTTTTTTTCTAATAATTTCTTTCGCCACAGGACATTGATGGCCAAGAAAATATAGGTCTCGGAACAATAATTTAAATTACAATTAAAACACCATCAATTTCAATTATTGAGATGTTTAAAACTATGAATATTATTATAAGAAAAATGATAAATTGTGAGACAAATCCTTAATTGAACCCACCCGTGTATCCTAATTAGCCTTGGTTTCTGGACTCAGATTTGATAACCAAGAAAGACTTGTTATATTTCATAGAACAAGATCGATGCTGTGCCTGAAAATTAAATTTCACCCTCACTTTGGTCCATCTGAAACTGGGTCAAGAAATACCCATCAAACCCAGGGCAAAGCTATTGAGCCAACCCATCAGAATCAGCCGCTTCTATGCCATTTGCATCGGTGAATCTTTCGAGGAAAAATTAGATGGGAATCATGAAAAATCTCATTCATAAACTGCATATTTGCTAAACTAGTCTGTAAATATAAGTTTCTTGTGTTTTTTTTTTAGTTTATAATTTTGAAATTCTTAGAATGATTCATCTAATAAGTCTGTTTTTTTTTTATTGAGATATTTGAGGAAATTAAGTCAATATGCATGTTTGAAAAAAATCTCAAATTCAAATATAATTGTTTAAAATTTAAAAGTGTTTAATTTTTTTAATTCAGGTATTTTCACATCCTTTTAAAAATAAAACTAATTCTATTCGGTGTTTTTGTAGATATTCTTCCCAATAAATATATTTTCTAGAATCAAACTTATATTTTATCCTTGCAGAAAGATTTTAAAATGTTTTATTTGTTAAATATCTGCATAATAGGAGAATGAATGAAAGACTTTCTTTATTTATCTTATAAATGATATGTTATTTATTGAGTTTGGATAATTTTTGTTTTACTTATTCATAGCAGTATAGATGGATTGTTAATTTTTATTTTTTTATCCTGATTTGTTAATGGTTTAACAACCCTGATTTTTCTTAATTGGACACGTTATGTTATGTAGGTAAATTCAAATCACTATAGAATAATAAGACCAAAAAAAAATTCATTTTTCTCCGCTTGCATGACTCAATTTATGACGTAGAATTTGCTTTAAATGTCTCCTCTTAATTTGTACTTGTCTTTAATTTTATTAATAATTTTTTTGTTGGTTTTGACTGAAATTTTTTTTAAAAAAAACTCCATATTTTGCTTTACATCTCTTTTTTTTTAATATTTATTTTATCACAATAAATAAATATATCATATCATGTTTGCTAGATTTTTCGGTTAGGGAAATCGGTAAGTATCAGTTTTCTTTTTTAACCGAATTCATGGCTTTTATGAAAATGGCTATTTAAAATGGACAGGGCAGAATAATACATAGATAGAGAGATAGAGAGAGGGTTATTGACAGCGTTCTCTTTTTAACTTGAATTAAAAAAATTTAAATATATATCAATAAATACATTTGTCTTACATAAATTCAAAATTTAACAATAAAATATTATGATGCTAATATAATTTTAAATTAAATTAAATAAATTTTATTTAATTTTATATTAACAATAATAAATATCAAAATTTATAAAAACTCACAAAAAAATATAATTTCTATTATAAGAGTTTATCCACAGTAACTTTCATTTAATTTACTATATAATAAAAATTTATATTTATAAACACTTAAAAAATATTTATTTTGTAATATAAAATAAATATTTTTTCTTTATTTATTTATTTATAAATTACCCCATCATTTTCATACTAATAAATATGGCACAACCATTCCCATGGAC
>NW_011502822.1:0-2795 GCF_000495115.2 Populus euphratica | reverse complement strand
TGGTCTCGAATCCGAACCTAAACCTTGGAAAATCATGGCTTCATTTCATGCTAGCCAGTTGGTTCCCACCGTCTAGATGAAGCCCCCTGTTCTCTATTGAAAAATGCTAATAAATCTGGAGCCAATAAAAACGAACTAACTTCTTCTATTTTTTTTTTTATTTTTTTTTAAACGAAAAGGAACTGGTCTGGAAGAGTACTGCGGCGAAGCCAGAAAGCAGATGTTGCTGGCTCACCAATGGGAATGAACAAACCGTAGTTTTCTTTTTTTTTTTAAATAAAAAAACAGATACTTCTTTTTTTTTAATTCGTAGCCACATGAAGTAGTATGTACACTCTGGCAGGTGCCCTAACTTGACGCAGATATTTCAATGCATGTCACAGGTATGGTTTATGAAGACAGCCTCGTGAGCCCCTCGTATGAAAGCTACATCGACCAGTTAATATCACCTTCACGGTAAGAAACCTCATAAATTCCTTTTACTGATATCACCGTCATAATTTTTCAACCAGCGGCTTAAATTTCCTAGAAATATTGAGAATTTTTTTTTATTGTTATTAAATTAAAAAATAAAATTGTTTTGAATTTTCTTCTTCTATTTTATTTATTTTATTGTTGTCTATTGTCTTAATGAATTCAAGGTTAGTGTTTTTATTTTGAAAAAAAATATTTTATAATTATTAAAACAATTTAAAAAATATAAAAATAGTATTTTCATAATTTCTATGTGATTGAAAGCTATAGAAATTATAAATGTAATAGAATCATGTGCAAAATGTATTTATTTTATTTAAAAAAATAAATTGAATTTTCATG
The DNA here is from genome assembly GCF_000495115.2 of Populus euphratica. Classification (NCBI taxonomy): domain Eukaryota; kingdom Viridiplantae; phylum Streptophyta; class Magnoliopsida; order Malpighiales; family Salicaceae; genus Populus; species Populus euphratica. The sequence goes on along the minus strand of NW_011502822.1, from coordinate 1,979 downwards.
AATAATTTATTATTAGCGTTATTATTTTAGTATCATATACATAATAATTAAAAAATAGATTATTAAATTCAAATAAAAATTTAAAATAGTATTTAAAAACTATATCAAAATAAAAATAAATAAATGAATCTAGTAATTGTATTTTGAGTGCCAAAAAAAACCAAAGAAAAATAAAATATAGAAAGGGATCAAGCCTAACATCATCCGCCAGTAATAGGCCAGACATGCATGGCTTACAAACCAACGAAGCCACTCAACTGGTCTAGTATATATATATATATAAAATATGATAAATTACTCACGCTTCAACTTATAACCTCGACTTCAACAGTCGCGCTAAACACTTGAATTACAAAATAAAGTTATTGATTAAATCATTTTAAAAAAATATATATCAACTTGGTCTATTATTAGTGTAGAAAATTAAACTAACCCTCAATTATTACATACTTTGCACAGTATAGTAGAATAATGACATCTTGTGCTCGCTATTTCTCATCAAAAGGTTGTGTTGGTGTTCATGTGAGCATCTAAATCCCATCACTTGGGATCTATTTAGCATAAACAAGTAATCTGCTTTTGTTTATGAACTTTTTTCGAATGGCCATCAAACGTCATCTTCAAGCTTAATTGGCAGCCTCTCGGGGTATTTACCAATCGGTGAAAGAAGCGTGCAAACCGAGGATTGAAAAGCAGCTTCGGAGTGAGAAATTCATGGAGGTGGGTGGCATAACGACGTTCGATATGGGCCGTCCATGTGCAAATTCAAGGATTTCTTCCCTCACACAGTCAAGATATGTACTGTGAATTAGGCCGATGAAATTGATGCTCCCTCGCAGGCTATTAGAGAGCTGCCTGTCTATATTCTACCCGCTATCTTTGAACAACAAAAGGCTAAAAGATGTAACAAATCACATGATATGTTATCTCCTTTACAGAAAGCGAAAAGCCTATAGTCTACTTGAAAAAAGCCTAGTTGTTGCATCATCTGACAGGTTTCAAATCTTGCCAAATACATAGCCAATCTACCATTACCAACGTGCCGGTTCAGAAATCAAGATTCCGGCGTCCACATTTTGACGCCCGTCAAGGGTATGATTTCCGCTATTCCGTTACTCTCACACAAGCACCCACGAAATAAAAAATTAAAAATGAGGAATTGATGTGGAGCAAAAAATACATTTCGGTGAAATATCAGAGTGTAATATTTTCGCGCTTTGAAAGTATTATATTTAGTTGACGCCCTTCGTAATAGTATGATACTTAGTAAATCTTGTTATTTTTAAGTGCAATATGATAGTTAATGCACTTTATAATAATAATAATATTTAATAAATATTGAGTTTTTATAATATGATATAGTTAAACTGTGCTAATTTTTTAGCATGATATAATTAAATTGTATTATTTTTTATAGTAAAATAAAGTTAAATTGTGTTGTTTCTAACTCAATCATAGTTATTAAACCCGATCCAGGTAATGACGTGGTCAAGGAGCCGGGTCTCGAGTTTTATGGGTCATCCCGGAAAAATTTAAAGTAATATATTTAAAATTTTAATATTTCATAAAAATTATTAAAATAAAGAAGAAATTTTCTTAATGGCATTTAACTAGAAAATATATGCTTCTAATTCAGTCATATTTTATAATAAAACAATTTCCTCATAATAGTAAATTTGAGAAGAATAAAAGAAAAATAAGTGAACATGGTTTTTTTTTAATATATTTAAGAGTGAGAGAAAAGACATGGAACGAAATAAAATCAACCAAAATTTAAAGTTCGGTAGAGTAATAGTTCAAGATTTATATTTAATAAAAAATCTTATAAATAAATAAAATATACTTATTAATTATTTTTTATAAAATAAAATTTATCTTTACTTGATAAAAACTCTAAGTGCGAAATAAAGTGTTAAAAATATTGTACTATGTTTATTAAAAAAATTAAGTTAAAAAGTATAATATTTTTAGTTAACCCG
>NW_011502781.1:0-16474 GCF_000495115.2 Populus euphratica | reverse complement strand
AACTGAAATGTTAAAAAAAAAAACAAAAACAAAGTTTATGCAAAACCCTCGAAACATAGGGATTAAAAATAAAAAAGTGAAAATTTCAAGAACTAAATTGAAGTTTTCCACGTCACATGAACACTAGAAAAGCAAAATGGGTTGTTTTTTGTTTTAATTTTAAATCTGATCCCTATTGTTTTAATTTTTTTAATTAAAAAAATTAATAAAAAACTAAATATCCTAAGGAAATTATTATAAATCCACTCATGAAAATATTATTAATTATTATAGTATAATAAGAAATTTATTCTTCAATCATAAAACCTTTGAACAAAGAATCAAAGGCAAAATAATTCTTTAGCTGGATTCAATTGTCATTTTCAAATTATGTAGGACTAGAATAGTTTTTTACTTTTTTACATAGTAAAATGACTTTGTTGCTCATAAAACAAAACAAAAAAAATTAAAACTATCATTCAAGGGATTTTTAATCTTTTTAATTTTTAGCACAATAACAATCTACCCTTAAAAGAAAAAATCTACTAAACTATATTCTAGAGGCTTTTTCATATTTTTATCATGTTTTTTTTACTATGAAGTTGACTTAGAGATATTTTTGTATTTAGCTAAATATTAATTATTATTGAAAATACATGTTAGTATACATAGAACATGTGTCGCCAAGAGGGTGACTCCCACACCATTTGAGCAGCTAGTACTAAGTCGTTCGAAGACCAAAAACTAATGTTTACGGTAGCACTTAAATCATCATGGCATTCCTTTTCTGATGGGGCAATATGTGTGACCAACACCTATCTAGTTTAGCACCAATGACCTTTTTATTTTTTACCCATGTTTTTCACTCTCCTCCTCCATTTTTGCATTTCATCATCTTGACATTTCTTTTTGATGAGACAATATGTGTGAGCAACACCTATCTAGTTTAGCACCAATAACCTTTTTTATTTTTTTCCCCATTATTTTTACTCTCCTCATCAATTTTTGCATCTCAACATCTTGACATTCCTTTTTTTGACATTCTTTTTCTGATGAGGTAATGTATGTGACCAACACCAATCTAGTTTAACACCAATGACCTTTTTATTTTTTTTCCCATTCTTTTCACTCTCCTCCCTAATTTTTGCATCTCCCTTTTAAAATTCAAAGCTTCCTTTAAATTTATAAATTTTTCAAATTTCATCCATGTTCTTTTCATTACTATTTATTTTTTTTTAAATAATTTATAAAATTATATTTTTTTATTTCATCACCCTTTAATTTTTAATATTTTAAATTTGCATCCTATTCTTTTGATTGATATTTGTTTTATTTGAGAAAGTTTGTTAAATTGATTTTTTTTTTTACAATTTCATCCTCCTTAAAGTTTTTCTCCCATCAAATTTTTTCATTATTTTTTTTAGTGCTATTTTTTTTCATATTGGCAATTTTTAAATTTGATATTTTTTTCTCTTTTTTTTTAAGCTCATGTTGGGCTATGTTATTTTTATTTGTTATTATTTGTTGAATTTACTTTGGGATATTTTTTAAATTGATATCTTTCTTTTCAATTTCATCTTTCAATATTAGATTGGTTGATAATTTTATTTTTTAAAAATTTCATTCTTCAAATTTGGAGTTTTTTATATTGGGCTTCATGATAGTCTTCAATTTTCTTTTTATTTATTTATCTTGGTTCTATTACTTAAACCATAAGTTCAGTGAGTGAGTTTAGGTTGACTAAAGTTTTTTTTAGAATTTTTTTTGCAATTAAATATTTATTATATTTTATCTTTCAATATTAGATTGTTTTTGAATTAAACTTTGTAATCCTTTTTGGTTTGCCTTTTTTTAAGTTATCATAATCATATATACTGAGTTGCAAAGTTTGGTTAGCTTGCCCAATTTACTCCTTGTTTTTTTAAGTTTTTTTAAATCTATTTTTCTTTTCAATTTTATCCATTTGTGCTTGATTTGTTTAGGATTGAACTTGGTTTTTTTTTGTTAGCTTATTCTGATCTTATGATCTCGCTTGCATATTTATCGTGCTCACTTAGGTTGTCTCAAATCAAGCTTTTTTTAATCTTTTTCTTGTTTTAGTTTTTTCCTTTATTTTTTTAATGTGATTGAATGGAATCCTAACCTCATCATCTTTTTCGTTTCATTAACTATTCTTTTTTTCAAGTCTTGATGATTCATTTTTATTTAAATTAGTCTATTAACCATCATTATCTTTTCTTTTATTATATGATTAGATTATACTTTTTTTTACTTAGTCGGGTCTATGCTCTGCATTATTATTATTATTTACTTTTTAAAAAAAATACTTGCATTGTCTGAACATTTTTTTTAAACCAAAAAATAAAAATGTTTTAGCATGCGGTGTAAAACGCACCTATAAATCTAGTTAAACTCTATTTTACAATATTGAATATCAATTTAATAACAAAACATTTTTTGATATCATGAATGCATTATAGCATGTAAAAAGAATAAAAATTATGAGGTTTAAAATCATTTTAACATAATGTACAAAATTAAAAAAAAAAAGAGGTTATTGACTATATTGAATAGTTTTTCAAAGAAAAAAAAGGTTTGACTCAACTACATGAGTAGCACTTAAAAGTGTATTTTTATCAAGGCTTTATATTATTATATTGCACTTAAAGTATCATTAAATTTTCTAACTTAAGCATGTTTTATAATAACAAGTTTGATAACATAAAATATCTTTAATTTATGGTAAATGTTTATTTTGAATGTAGGCATATTAAAAGGTTTGACTCAACTACATGATTGATGTTTTTAACTATTAAAAGTGAAACAATAAAGAGAGGGCTAAGCTTAAAAAAAAAAAAGATATTGGTTTAATTCAAACTAGAACATTGATTAGTACTTAAAAGTGCATTTTTATCAAGGTTTTATATCATCATTTTGCACTTGAAGTATCAATAACTCCTTAACTAAAACATGTTTTATAATAACATATCTGGTATTTAAAAGTGAGATATTTAACATATATTGTGATTTTAAATTGTGACAAATAAAAGTATGTTATTTCATTTATTTTTTTATGTATTATTAATTCATATATATTTTTTTAAATTTATATGCTAATTATCGAATTTGTTCTGCAGATGTTTATCAATCCATCTGATTAGTACTTAAAAGTGTATTTTTATCAAGGTTTTATATCATCATTTTGCACTTGAAGTATCAATAACTCCTTAACTAAAACATGTTTTATAATAACATATTTAATAATATAAGATACCTTTAATTTGTGATAAATATTCATTTTAAATGCAGGCCTATCACATAAATGAAAAGATTGATTGATGAGTTTAAGTACTAAAATTAAAAGGACAAAGAGATGACCAAACTTAGAAAAAAGATACTAGTGCAGTCTAAACTGGAACACTGTTCGGTAATTGGGTCATATTTGGAGCTGTAGATCTTGGATTTAAGTATATTTTATATGGATGGAAAGGTAAGACATAGGCCTACAACTTTCATGGATTTCAAGATTTAAAATGGCCGTTTTCAAGTTCAAATTGTAGAATAATGAAGAAGTCCGAATTTATCCTACAGCCCAAACACTATTTAGTGTTCAACCCATATCTTGAGTTCTAGAAGTCTAAATGACCTCAACTTTTTTTCCTAAAAAGATGAGACAATTTTCTAGCAGTTTCATGTGGAGGTCTGGTTGAAATTTTAACATTATGAATGACATTTTATTCAAACAAGAAGATAAGAATTGTCACCAAGTTAAGATGTGGCCACCGACTCATTAATTAGTCATCAAATCAATAATTCTCAATTTTGGCCTATAAAATAAGGCATTTGTCATGCATTTAGACATTTTGGTTTCCAGATCAAGATCATGCTCTTGCTTTCTCTTTTTGTATTTTTATAATGTTTAAGTTTTGCTTTCATTAATATCTTATTTATGCCTTTCATTTCCTTTCCTTTACTTAGTTAACTTTTATCTTATTTAAGTTTTTATTTTGTTTATTTATGTTTCTCTCTTTCATTATGTTTAACTAAGGTTATTATGTCAAGGTGAAAATGGTACACTAATGGTGTAAGAATAAGTATAGTATAAACTCAACATTGACCTTAATGTTTGATAAATGTTTTGTATTTCTTATCTTGTTCATTTTTAATACTTTGCTTGTTAAATGATTAATCTAGATTTATGTTGTATAACATTTGGTACAACAAATACTTGACACTTTCATAGCTCAATCGTATGGTGTAACCTACAGTTGTGCTATGAAAGGAACTTAATTTGTTGTTAACATAAGCTACAATCATGAATGCCTGACAATATTTACAAGTATTAGCATTATTCGAATAAGATAACTAATGTAATCATGTTAACCATTTATAATTTTATTGGAACTTCCTTTGTGTGTGGTTTCTAGTTGATTAATAAGAGTTTATACTATACTTGTTTGAAATACCATTAGTGGATCCTCTAACCTTGATATTTGTTTTTATCATTGTTTGATTCTCACATTAATCTTCCATCTCAAAGTTCTCATCAATTTCTTCATCTTCTTTAGTACTACTACTACTACTACTACTACTACTACTACTACTACTACTACTACTACCTTTAGTACTACTACTACTACTACTACTACTACTACTACTACTACTACTACTACTACTACTATTAGTATTATTAGTAGTATTATTACTATTACTATTACTATTACTATTATTAGTATTACTACTATTGCACGAGTGCGGCGTCGCGGTAATTGCCCTCCATACTCATGTGTGGTATCTGAAAAACATAAGGAGACAAGGAATTCTTGTCTTTTATTATTAGAAAAATAGGAAGGGAGTCGCCATCTAATATTGTGGTCACTAGGAACCATAATTGGACTCAGAGATCAGGTACGAAGACTGATTGCATAAATGAAAGGTATTAGTACCTCAAATACGCCATATCTATGGTAAGCTGTATTGTTTTATTGTTTGATAAAAATCTAAGGTCTTGTCATGTTGGTCCGTTTATGATTCAAGAAAAGCCCTTCTCAGTAAGGAGATTCTTATCTTTATAGGATAAAACCTAATCGGTTTAATGTCTATAACATAATTATCTTTTTAATATCAGGAATAGGTTTTATATATAAATTTGTAATCCCAAATATTAAAACAAAACAAAATATTTTTTAATTTTTGTTTTTTTTGAAATATTGGCTAAGTTCTCATGACTTTAATAAACTGGTTATTTAAAGCCAAAATACATGCTAAAATATAATATATATTTTTTGAAGTTTTCTATTTTGTATAAAAATACAATATGACTTTTTTTTTTTTAACTTTGAGAGAATCAGACGTATGCACAAAAAAGCATTTTTCAATATGTTTTTGAAATTTTGACGAAAACTAGGTATTTTAATATCGAATTTGTATTTTTTTTTTAAATACAAGCCAATATCAATCAAAATAGCGTAAAACAAATACGCGGGGAAATCATAATTTCTTTGAAAATATATATTTCTTTTTTTTTAAAAAAGAAAAAATAAAATGAACTAGGCTGGGTTGATGTTCCAGCATTAAAAAAAATAAACTGGGCCGAACATGGCCCATTTGTGTGGATTGGGCCTGTATTGGCCCAGCTACAAGGATGGACTCAGCCCCAGTTGCATGGGCTGGGCTTATTTTCCAGCCTAAAAGAACAAAAAGGGTTGGTTACTGTGCTATGCACGTACAACAAATACTTGACACTCTTATAGCTCATACTGTATGGTATAACTGACACCTGAGCTATGAATATTTACAACATAAATCTAGATTAGTCATTTAACAAGCAAAATATTAAAGAGTGAACAAGATAACAAATACAAAACACGTTAGTATCAAACATTAAAATCCATATTAAGTTTATACTATACTTATTTTTACACCATTAGTGTAACCTTTTCACCTTGACATAATAAACTTAACTAAACATTATGAAAGAAAGAGAAATAAATAAACAAAATAAGAACATAAATAAGATAAAAGTTAACTAAGTAAATGAAAGGCATAAACTTGATATTAATGAAAGTAAAGCATAAACATTATAAAAAATACAAAGAGAGAAAGCAAGAACATGATCTTGATCTGGAAACCAAGATGCCTAAATGCATGACAAATACCTCCTTTTATAGGCCAAAATTGAGAACTATTGATTTGATGACTAATTGATGAGTGGGTGACAAACTCTTGACTTGGTGACAATCCTTATCTTCTCTTGTCTGCCCAAAATATCATTGATAACGTCAAAATTAGAATCACTTGAAAACATGAAAGTTGTAGGAAATTGTCTCAGCTTTCCAGGAAAAAAAATAAAGGTAATTTGGACATCAATAACTCTAGATATGGGCCTAATACTAAATAGTACGTGGGATGGAGGACAAATTCAGACTTCTTTATTATTGCTATAATTTGGACTTGAAAATGAACTTTTTAAATCTTGGGCTCCATATGAAAGTTATAGGCCTATGTCTTACCTTTCCATCCATATAAAGTAGACCTAAATCCGAGATCTATAGCTCTATATATGATCCAATTACAGAATAGTGTTCTGGTTTGGACTATACTAACATCTCTTTTCTAAGTTTGGCCATCTCTTTGTCCTTTCAATTTGAGTTCTTAAATTCATCAATTAATCCTTTTATTTATATGATAGACCTGCATTTAAAATGAACATTTACTATAAATTAAATGTATCTTATATTATTAGATATGTTATTATAAAACATGCTTTAGTTAAGGAGTTATTGATACTTCAAGTGCAAAATGATGATATAAAACCTTGATAAAAAAATACACTGTTAAGTATTAATCACACCCCCCAACCATCTTACTACTAGTCTCTAGTAATCAAAGTGTTAAAATAGAAAAACAATTTGCAAATTCCACAAAGCAAGGTATTCATCATTCAACTTCCATTAATCTATCTAGATAAACAAACTCTCATTAAATTTATATATCTGCTCAATACCTCTTAAACAAGATATTAATAAACCTTTTTTTTTGTGCTCAATATATCAACACATAGTTATGGGTTTTTACTTGGAAGAAAATAAAATTCTTGTTCTAATATTTAAGGTTAACTTTCTTGGGTTGAGATTTTTTTTCTTTTTTTTAAAAAAATATATATACATGTAAATTAAAGCAGAATGCATCTTTAACCCATGTAATAATATTGTAACTAATGACTCTCAAACTAGTTGGTCTTAGGACATTAGGTGTTGACACCCCTACGAGCTTAGTAACTCGGGTTATATATATTCATACGTAGATAGTGCAATGTTTAATTCCCTTGAACTTTTCTCCTCAACCCATGTAACAAGCATTGAGCCAATAACTCCCAAGTCAGTTGACTTTAGAATATTAGGTGTTAAAACACCTTCGAAACCAAACTTATCTATATTTTTATTATCATTATTTTTTTTGCTCTTTTTTTTAGTTTTTTTTCAAATTATATACTATCCCTTTCCCTTAGTTGTTACCTTTAACAAAAGAACATAAATAATGTAATAATCCAATGTGCAACCCACAATCATATGTTAAAGTGTGTATGTGAAAATTAAGGTTTCAGAATATATGTTAAATGAGTATATGAGCATAATTAAGTGATAATAATGCGAGAGTTTGTAAACCTGAATATTTCAAGAAGTATTATAATAGACCTTGTTAAGAATGGTTACTAAGATGCGTTTCAAAAGTCACTTTACTAAAAAAACTCTTTTTTTTTTTAATCAACTACTACCCTCTCCCTCCAACCAGAACGAGACATTGTCCTTAATGTCATAAAGTAGAAAGATAGAGCATAAAAGACATCACATGAAATAACAAACATTGACAAACCTGAAACACACTTAAATAAAAATAAGAAATAACAAAACATAATAATAAAACAAAAAGACAAAAATTCACAAATGAAGACTCAAATCCAATTTAAGCTTTTTACGGCTTTCTTTAGATGATCAATTTATGCGACTCATGGAGGGATCAATTATAGGAATGAAAGATTATAGTTGGTCAATCAATTGTTCAGCAGTAGCAGTAGAGATTGTGATTTGTCATGCAAAAGATGTTAGAAATTCCTGTTCCACAGCATGATCAAGAAAAGACAACAACTTATCATAATAACCATTAACATTTAACAAATATATGGATTTATAGTGAATGTGCAGTTGGGCCCAAGAGGAAATATGAAAGATCTCTTCCAATGTGCCTAGACCACCTGGTAAAGCAATGAAGGCATCAGCATGGTTAAACATTGCATTCATTCGAGTAGACATTGTGGAGACCTGTAGTTCCTCTCCAATTGTTTTTCCAATGATGTCCTCTTGTGCTAAAGGTTCGGGGACGACCCCTAAAAGTTGACTACCTCCTAAAAATACAGCTATTGACACACCTCCCATTAACCCAAGACTGCCTCCCCAATACACTAAATGAATCTTTCTCTCAGCTATCACCTAACCAAGATGATTTGCTGATTCTAAAAACTCCTTTTCTTTCCTAGGACTAGATCTATCGAAAGCACAAATATTTCTTATATGATGACCTGAGAAACTTGCCATTTCTATACACTTCTATATTTGTTGAATGTATAGGTTGAGTAGAAATGAAAGAAAGGAAGAGAGGATTTTATAGATGATAAATTAAAAAGGCAATCATACCACCTATATGTAGGCCAGCTGGAGTCTTACACACACACTCTCTCTCTCTCTCTCTCTTTATTTATTTATTTTTTAAAAAACATGTGTATGTACAGGTAGTTGTGATTATGACTCATATCTTCCCTTGATTTTACATCTAAGAACGACTTAAATGCCCTTTATGGGTCGGGGATAGGCTTCCCATCCGGTTTTCTTAAAAACTAGCAAACAAGGTCTTTTTTAATTAGACGTCCAAAACTAAGTCGATCATGTTCTTTATTAAAAATGGGACCATAAATCATGAATTATACGATGCATATCTCAACTAGGATGCGTCTCAAGAGTTAATAGAAGATTATCTAAAGACTTCTTACTTAGGCCATCCTTAATGAATTGTATTTTATATTCATGGTTTATAGATACCATTCCTAAAGAATGACATTGTGCATTACAAGTCCATCTGGCACATCGATGACAGACTTTCAGTTGTTTTGCATGACGTTTCTTTGTAAAAGTGCTTTTACCTGTTCCAAACATGTGTGAAATGAAGAAATTAGAGGACTCACCTGATAATCAGACCTTTTCTTTAATCAACCAGTGAATATCTTTAGGAATTCCATGATTCATTAACAACCTCGATCTTGCACATCTAGCATGGTAAATTTTTGTAATCGCAATTTGAGGCAGAGCGGGAAAATACTTTTTCAATTTTTCAAGAATAATATCCATTTTTAAATGATAGTTGGAAGAGAGATTTAAAGAATTGCACAAATATATACACATATATTAGTTATTATAGGAAACTGAAAGAACCAACTTAAGTCACAGAGTACCGTTGTCCACCATTTGACCGGGGTGAGAGAAACTAGCAAAAATCACTCAAAAAGAAACACAAAAACAATATGAGGGAAAAAAATCAATCTTTATATACAAGATCACCCAATTCAATAGAGTCGTTTTCAACTGAAAAATTGTCAAAGTAAACTTTCAAACGATGTTCGTTTACTTTGAAAACATTGTCATTCTTTGGATTCTTGATATCACAGGCCTCTTATGGATACACATATTTCACAATAAAAGAACTGCTCCATCTTGATCTTAGTTTTCCAGGAAATAAATGCAGTCGAGAATTATAAAGCAAGACTTTTTGACTAACATTGAATGTTTTTCTTAGAATATTCTTGTCATGAAACTCTTTGATTCTTGCTTTATAATTTTTTGAATTTTCATATGTATAATTTCTTATTTCCTCAAGCTCATTTATTTATAATTTTCATAGTTGACTAGCATCATCAAAATTTAAATTGAAAGCTTTAATAGCCCAATAAGCTTTATGTTCAAGTTCTACAGGCAAATGACAAGGTTTTTCATAGACTAGTCTTTAAGGTGACATACCTAATAATGTTTTATAAGCAATTCGATAAGCCTAAAGTGCATCATTATGTCTTAAAAACCAATCTTTCCTATTAGGGTTCACTGTTTTCTCCAAAATATGTTTGATCTCCCTATTAACAAACTCTACTTGTCTACTTGTTTAAGAGTGATAAGGGGTGACAACTTTGTGTGTGATTCCATATTTCTTCATTAAAGACTCAAATGGCTTGTTGCAGAAATGTGTTCCACCATCACTTATCATGGCTCGAGGGATTCCAAATTGACTCAAAATATTTTCTTTCAATAACTTTATCACTGTTTTGTGATCATTGTTTCTACTTGGAATTGCCTCTCTCCATTTTGAAACATAATTTACTGCGACTAATATGTACAAGAAACCAAATGATGGAGGAAATGGACCTATGAAATCTATACCCCAACAGTCAAAGATCTCAATGGCAAGAATATCATTTAAAGGCATCATGTGATGTTTTGAAATAGATCCTAACTTTTGACAATTTTCACAAGATTTGCAGAATGCATGTGAGTCCTTGAACATGGTGGACCAGTAAAATCCACTTTGTAAGATTTTTACAGTTGTCTTTCTTGATGAGAAATGACCCCCACATGCCTCATAATGATAAAATTTAATGACACTACTTACCTCATTGTTAGGAATGCATCTTCGAAATATTTGATCAAGATAATATTTGAATAAATATGGGTCATCCTAATAAACGTTCTTCACTTCGTTTAAGAACTTTTTTTTATCTTGGGTACTTTAATGAGTTCGCAATTGTCTTGAAACAAGAAAATTGACAATATTAGCAAACCAAGGCATTGTAGAGACAGAAAGTAAAGATTCATCTGTAAAGTAGTCATCGATTGGTGTGATGTTAGTTTTCAAATCTGTTGTCAATCTTCACAAACGATCTGCGATAACATTTTCGGTGCCTTTCTTGTCTTTGATTTTGATATCACATTCTTGAAGTAACAAAATCCACCGCACCAATCTAGCCTTAGAATCTTTCTTAGAAAAAAAGATATTTTAATGCTACATGATCACTAAAAGCAACAACAGGTGAGCCAACAAGATAAGACCTAAATTTTTCACATGCAAATACTACTATAAGTAATTCTTTTTTTAATATTGTTGTAATTCATTTAAGCACTATTTAAAGTTTCACTTGCATAGTAAATCACATAAGGTTTCTTATCTTTTTTTTGTCCCAAAACAGCACCTACGGCATAATCACTAGCGTCACACATTATTTCGAAAGGTAATGACCAAATAGGAGGTTGAATGACAGGAGCACAAGTAAGCAAGTTTTTAAGTTTAACAAAGGCTTCTTCGCAATGTTCAGTCCGTTAAAAAATATTATCCTTTGTTAGAAGGTTACTTAAGGGCTTAGATATTACACTAAAATGTTTGATGAACCTTCTATAAAAACCAGCATGTCCTAAGAATGATCTAACATCTTTAATAGATTTTGGTGTTGGTAAGTTAGTAATTAACTCGATTTTAGATTTGTCAACCTCAATTCTTTTTGTTGAAATAATATGACCAAGTACAATGCCATTTGTTACCATATAATGACATTTTTTCCAATTCAGTACAAGATTCTTCTCTTCACACCTGCTTAAAACTTTTCTAATTTAGTTAAACAATCATCAAATGAGTCCCCAAAAACAGAAAAATCATCCATAAAAATCTCAAGAAAATATTCAACCTTATCACTAAATATACCGAGCATGTATCTTTAAAACATGACTGGTGCATTACATAATCCAAAAGACATCCTTTAATATGTAAAAGTACTAAATGAACATGTGAAAATAGTCTTCTCTTGATCTTCTAGTGCAATTTCAATTTAATTATGACCTGAATAGCCATCTAGGAAACAATAAAATTTATGACCTGCAACGTTTTCTAGGATTTGATCCATGAAAGGTAAAGAAAAATGATCTTTTCTAGTCATTGAATTAAGTTTCCTATAGTTAATACATATGCGCCAACCAGTAACAGTTCTAGTGGGAATTAACTCATTGTTCTCATTTGTTATCATAGTGACTCCAGACTTCTTGGGTACAACTTGGGTAGGACTTACGCATTTACTGTCAGAAATAGGATAAATGATTCCATTATCTAGAAGCTTAATGACTTTATTTTTCACTACTTCTTTTATATTAGGATTGAGCCTTCGTTCCATTTTCTTAAAGGGTTTAGCATTTTTCTTCAAATAAATTCTGTGTGTACAAATCAAAGGACTAATTCCTTTTATGTCAGTTATGGTCCATCCTAATGCATTTTTATGCATTTTCAGAGTTTGTAATAACTTACCTTCTTGATGTGCATTAAGTTTGGAAGAGATTATTACCGGAAAAGTTTCATTTTCTCCCAAAAATGAGTATTTGAGATTGAATGGGAACGACTTCAAATTAGGTTTGGGTGGTTGAATTGAATGGCAACGGCTTCAAATCAAGTTTGGGTGGTTGAATTGAATGGCAATGGCTTCAAATTAGGTTTGGGTGGTTGAACACTTGAAGGTATGGATTTAATTGATCGTGGTGACAATTCCTCAATTTGTGGTCTCCAATTACTTGCCTTTGATTTTTTCTAAAAATAAACCATTTACAAATAATCAGATTCATCAATCTCAATTTCACTAGAAGTGGTTTGAAATTTATCATGAATTAATTTTTCAGTAAAGTCCTGTTCTTGTAAATCATTATCATCTCCAGGTTGTTTGCAAATGTTGAAAATATTCATCTCCAATGTCATATTTCTAAAAGATAGCTTCATCAATCCATTCCTATAATTAATCAATGCATTAAAAGTTACAAGAAACGGACATCCTAAAATATCAGGAAATGAATTACATGCTTTAACAGGTTGTGTGTCCAAGACAACAAAATCCATAGGATAAATGAATTTATCAACTTGTACTAACACATCTTCAATTATTCCTCTAGGTACTTTTACAGATCTATCGGCAAGTAAGAGAGTTACAGAAGTTGGTTTTAACTCACCTAGATTAAGACTTTGAAAAACTGAATATGGAAGTAAATTCACACTGGCTCCAAGATCAAGTAAGGCTCTTTCAATTTTATGTTCTCCAATAAAACAAGAAATTATAGGATAACCAGGATCTTTATATTTCAAAGCATTATTATTTTGAAGAATGACACTTACATGTTCGGCTAAAAAGGCTTTCTTTTTCACATTCAGTTTCCTCTTCACCGTGCATAGATCTTTTAAAAATTTAGCATTGGAAGGAACTTGTTTAATAGCATCCAACAAAGGTATATTGATTCTTACCTGTTTGAAAGTTTCAAAGATTTTAGAGTTGTGATTGACTTTCCTTTCTTTGGTCATTACATGAGGAAATGGAAGCGCTGGTAGGGAATCAGTCTTTTCTTAGCAAATTTCAGATTCAACCACTTCCTTACCCTCAAAGATTGACTCATCATCTTTCTCACAAGGTTCAAGAGTGGGTTTTTCAATAACCTTACCACTGCGAAGAGTAGTGACTGATTTGACTTGATCCATATGATGACTTTCAAAACTACTTGCATGTGCATTGTATTGCCCCTTGGGATTTTGTTGTGGTTGAGATGAAAACTTACCTTTCTCTTGAAAACTAAGAGCAGATGTCAATTTTGCAAGAGTATCTTTAAAATTTGTCATGTTTTGAGCAAGTTAAGTATTGATTATCTCTTGCTTTTCAATGAATGCATGCAATGTTTCCTCAAGATTTCTTCTAGGAGGTGGAGCATAAGGAGGTGCATATGCATGAGAATTTTAAAAATTATGGTGTGCTTGAAATGGTGTTTGTGAAGTTTGTATATTGTTATTATTACTCTTCCAACTGAAATTTAGGTGATTTCTCAAACCAGGGTTGTATGTTTGCAAGTATAGGTTATAGTTGGCCCTTTGGAAACTATTTAAAACATGGGCTTATTCATGGAGACATTCCTTAAAAGAAGACAAGGTTGGACAGTTACTGATTGAGTGTTCAATTGTTTCACATATTTGACACACAATGTTTTTAACAGATTTTAATTCACCACTCTTTTTCAATTCTAGTGCTTCGACTTTTCTAGCTAAAGATGCAAACTTGGCTTGAAGGTCATGATCTTCCCTAAGGTTGTACATACCTTCACTAGATATATAAAGTTGAGTTTTACTCGGTGCCTTATAAGTACCCATGGTGTCCTAATTTTGAGTATTTTCAGCTAACAAGTCTAAGTGCTTCATTACTTCATCAGGGTCTTTATCTTCAAAAGTTCCATTGCACATCAATTCAACCATTTGCCTAACTTTAGGTGTCAATCTTTCATAAAAATATGAAAACAATCTCCATATTTCAAAACCATGATGAGGGCAAGTATTAAGCAAGTCTCGATACCTATCCTTACATTGGTAAGATGTTTCTCCTGGTTTTTGAGTGAATGTGGTGATTTGTCTTTTGAAAGAGTTTGTTTGTGAGACGGCAAAAACTTCTTTAAAAACTGTTGTTGCATTTCATCCTAAGCACGAATGGATCCTAGTCTTAAATTTTATAGCTATGTTTTAGCTTTATCTTTTAATGAAAAAGGAAAAAGCTTTAATCTATTAGTGTTCATGCTACAATTTGAGTTACTGTAGGTGTTACAGATCTCTTCAAATTTCCTTAAATACAACTATGGATTCTATAAATCTAAGCCATGAAAAGAAGGTAAAAGTTGAATAATGTCTGGCTTAAAATTAAAATGAGATGCATCAGGAGGAATAACTATGCATGATGGTGCACTTGTTCTTATAAGATTCATGTGGTCTCTAAGTATTCTAGCATGATTATTCTTATTATTCTCATTATGAAGTGATTGATTATCTTCTTTGGCCATATTTTTTGAAAATGATAAAGATACCCTACAAAGTCTACCACTTAATGTATGTGACCACACTCTCATGCACGTGTAGGAATAGAATAAAAGAAAGAAGAAAACAAAATAAGAAGGAACAAGAGAAAAGAAACAAAGTTATATACAAGAAAAGTGAAAAGAGAAAATAAAATAAAAACTATAATTTGTACAATAACTTACCTACCTAGCAACAATGCCAAAAACTTGACACACTAAAAGATTGATGTCTTCTTCCAAGTGCAGGAGTGTCGAAGTAATAAATAACCCAGCAAGACTGGAGTCGAACCATATGGAGGTTAATTATATAAATTATAAACAACAATTATAAACAACAACAACAACAACAACAACAACAACAACAAGAACAATAATAATAACAATAATAATAATACTAGTAATACCAATAATAATAATAATAAAGAAAAAAAAGGAGAAGAATAAAAAGAAGATGAGAACTTTGAGATGGAATATTAATGTAAGGATTAAACAATGATAATAACAAATATCAAGGTTAGATGTTCCACTAATGGTATGTCAAACAAGTATAGTATAAACTCTTATTATTCAATTGGAAACCACACATAAAGGAGGTTCTAGTCAGATTATAAATTATTAACATGATCACATTAGTTATCTTATTCGATTAATGTCAATACTTGTAATCTCGTCAGGCATTCATGATTATAACTTATGTTAACAACAAATCAAGTTCCTTTCATAGCTCAGGTGTCGGTTATACCATACATTATGGACTATGAAAGTGCCAAGCATTTGTTGTACCAAGTGTTATACAACATAAATCAAGATTAGTCATTTAACAAGCAAAGTATTAAAGAGTGAACAAGATAACAAATATAAAACATGTTAGTATCAAACATTAAAGTCCATATTAAGTTTACACTATACTTATTCTTACACCATTAGTATAACCTTTTCACCTTGACATAATAAACTTAACTAAACATTATGAAAGAAAGAAAAATAAATAAACAAAATAAGAACATAAATAACATAAAAGTTAACTAAGTAAATGAAAGGCATAAACTTGATATTAATGAAAGCAAAGCATAAACATTACAAAAAATACAAAGAGAGAAAGGAAGAACATGATCTTGATCTGGAAACCAAGATGCCTAAATGCATGGCAAATGCCTCCTTTTATAGGCCAAAATTAAGAACTATTGATTTGATGACTAATTGATGAGTGGGTGACCAACTCTTGACTTGGTGACAATCCTTGTCTTCTCTTGTCTGCTCAAAACATCATTGATAACATCAAAATTAGAATAACTTGAAAACATGAAAGTTGTAGGAAATTGTCTTAGATTTCTTGTGTAAACAATTCAAGTCATTTGGACTTCTAGAACTCCAGATATGGGCCAAACACTGAATAGTGCTCGGGCTGGAGGACAAATTTAGACTTGTTTGTTATTGCTACAATTTAGACTTGAAAATGACCTTTTTGAGTTTAGGCTCCATATGAAAGTTGTAGGCCTATGTCTTACCTTTCCATTCATATAAAGTAGACCTAAATCTAAGATCTA
>NW_011502797.1:10780-16360 GCF_000495115.2 Populus euphratica | reverse complement strand
TCTATTTCTTGTGAATCATTATCATCTCCTTATTGTTTGCAAATATTGAAAATATTAATCTTTAGTGTCATGTTTCCAAAAGATAGCTTTATCTGTCCATTCCTACAATTAATTAATGCATTAAAAGTTGCAAGAAATGGACGTCCTAAAATAACAGGAAATGAATTACATACTTCAACAGGTTGTATGTCCAAGATAGTAAAATCTACATGATACATGAATTTATCGACTTGTACTAACACATCTTCAACTATTCCTTTATGCACTTTTACAGATCTATCAGTAAGTAAAAGAGTTATAAAAGTTGATTTTAACTCACCTAGATTGAGACTCTGAAAAACTGAATATGGAAGTAAATTCACACTCGCTCCAAGATCAAGTAAAGCTCTTTCAATTTTATGTTCTCCAATAAAACAAGAAATTCTAGGACAACTAGGGTTTTTATATTTCAAAGTATTATTGCTCTGAAGAATGGCACTTACTTGTTCGGCTAAAAAAGCTTTCTTTTTCACATTCAATTTTCTCTTCACAGCGCATAGATCTTTAAAAAATTTAGCATAAGAAGGAACCTATTTAATAGCATCCAGCAAAGGTATATTGATCCTTACCTATTTGAAAGTTTTAAAGATTTCAGAGATGTGATTGATTTTTCTTTGTTTGGTCATGGCATGAGGAAATGAAAGTGTTGGCGGGGAATTAGTCGTTTCTTTGCAATTTTCAAATTCAACCCCTTCTTTATTCTCAAATATTGACTCATCATCTTTTTCATAAGGATTAAGAGTGAGTTTTTTAATAACCCTATCACTGCGAAGAGTAGTGACTGATTTGACTTGATTCATATGTTGGCTTTCAGAACTACTTGCATTTGCATTGTATTGCCACTTGAGATTTTGTTGTGGTTGAGATAGAAACTTACCTTTCTCTTAGAAACTAAGTGTAGATGTCAATTTTGCAAGAGTATCTTTAAAATCTGTCATGCTTTAAGCAAGTTGAGTATTGATTATCTCTTGCTTTTCAATGAATACATGCAATATTTCCTCAAGATTTCTTCTAAGAGGTGGAGCATAAGGAGATGCATATCTATGAGAATTTTGAAAATTATAGTGTGCTTGAAACGGTGGTTGTGAAGTTTGTGCATTATTGTTATCACTTTTCCAACTAAATTTGGGTGATTTCTCATACTAGAGTTATATGTTTGTAAGTATGGGTTATGGTTAGGCCTTTGAAAACTGTTTAAATCATGAGCTTGTTCAGAGAGACATTTCTTAAAAGAACACAAGGTTGAATAGTCATTGGTTGAGTATTCATTAGTTTCATATATTTAACACACAATGTTTTTAACAGATTTTAATTGACCACTCCTTTTCAATTCTAATGCCTCAATTTTTTTAGCTAAAGATGCAAACTGGGCTTGGAGGTTATGATCTTCCTTAAGGTTGTACATACCTCCACTAGATGTATGAGATTGAGTTTTACTTGGTGCCTCATAAATACTTCCGGTGTCCCAATTTTAAGCATTTTTAGCTAACAAGTCTAAGTACCTCATTGCTTCATTAGGGTCTTTATCTTCAAAAGTTTCATTGCATATCAATTCAACCATTTTCCTATCTCTAGGTGTTAACCTTTTATAAAAATATGAAATCAATCTCCATCTTTCAAAACCATAATGAGGGCATGTATTAAGCAAGTCTCGATACCTATCCCAATATTGATAAAATGTTTCTCCTGGTTTTTGAGTGAAAGTGGTGATTTGTCTTTTGAAAAAGTTTGTTCTATGAGAAGGGAAAAATTTCTTTAAAAATTGTTATGGCATTTTATCTCAAAAACGAATGCATCCTGGTCTTAAATTTTATAGCCATATTTTAGCTTTATCTTTTAATAAAAAAGGAAAAAGCTTTAATTTGATGGTGTTCATGCTATAATTTGAGTCATTATACGTGTTGCAGACCTCCTTAAATTCTCTTAAATGCAAGTATGAATTTTCTAAATCTAAGCCATGAAAAGAAGGTAAAAGTTGAATAATGTCTGACTTAAAATTAAAATGAGATGCATTAGAGGGAAAATTATGCATGATGGTGTACTTGTTCTTATGGGATTCATGTGATTTTTAAGTGTTCTAACGTGGTTATTCTCATTATTCTCATTATGAAGTGATTGATTATCTTCTTTAGCCATATTTTCTAAAAATGATGAGGATACCCTACAAAATCTATCACTTAATATATGTAACCACACTTTCATGCACGTGTAAGAATAGAATAAAAGAAAGAAGAAAACAAAAAAAGAAGAAACAAGAGAAAAGAAACAAAGTTATATACAAGAAAAGTGAAAGAAGAAAATAAAATAAATTCTATAATTTGTACAAGAAGTTACCTCCCTAGCAACAGCATCAAAAACTTGACACGACTAAAAGATTGATGTCTTCTCCCAAGTGCAGGAGTGTTGAAGTAATAAATAACCCAGCAAGACCGGGGTCGAAACACAGGAAGGTTAATTGTATAAATTATAGATAACAATAATACAACAACAACAATAATAATAGTAATAATACTACTAATAATAGTAATAGTAATAATAGTAGTAATAATAATAGTAGTAGTAGTAAAGAAAAAGAAGAAGAAAAAGTTAATGAGAACTTTGATATGGAAGATTAATGTAAGGATTAAACAATAATAATAATAAATATCATGGTTAGAGGATCTACTAATGGTATGTCAAACAAGTATAATATAAACTTTTATTATTCAATTGGAAACCATACATAAAGGAGGTTCCATTCAGATTATAAATTGTTAACATGATTACATTAGTTATCTTATTGGATTAATGCTAATACTTGTAAATCTCGTCAGGCATTCATAATTATAACTTATGTTAACAACAAATCAAGTTTCTTTCTTAGCTCAAGTGTCAGTTATACCATACAGTATGGGCTATGAAAGTGCCAAGCATTTGTTGTACCAAGTGTTATACAACATAAATCTATATTAGTCATTAACAAGCAAAGTACTAAAAAGTGAACAAGATAACAAATATAAAACATGTTGGTATCAAATATTAAAGTCCATGTTAAGTTTACACTATACTTATTTTTACACCATTAGTATAATCTTTTCACCTTGACATAATAAACTTAACTAAACATAATGAAAAAAAATAAAAAAATAAGAACATAAATAAGATAAAAACTAATTAAGTAAATGAAAGGAAATGAAAGGGATGCATAAGATATTAATAAAAATAAAACTTAAGCATTATAAAAATACAAAGAGAGAAAGCAAAAGTATGATCTTGATCTGAAAACCAAGATGCCTAAATGCATGGCAAATGCCTCCTTTTGTCAGCCAACTCTTGACTTGGTGACAATCTTTATTTTCTCTTTTCTGCCCAAAATGTCATTAATAATGTTAGAATTGGAACCACTTAAAAACATGAAAGTTGTGGGAAATTGTGTCAACTTTCCAGGTAAAAAAATAGAGGTCATTTGCACTTCTAAAACTCTAGATATGGGCTAAACACTGAACAGTACTTGGGCTGCAGAACAGATTCAGACTTCTTTGTTGTTACTATGATTTGGACTTGAAAATGATCGCTCCATATGAAAGTTATAGGCCTATGTCTTACCTTTCTATCCATATAAAGTAGACCTAAATTCGAGATCTATAGCTCTAGATATGATCTAATTATCGAACAATGTTCCGGTTTAGACTGCACCACCATCTCTTTTCTAAGTTTGGTCATCTCTTTGTCCTTTCAATTTCAGTTCTTAAACTCATCAATCAATCCTTTCATTTATGTGATAGGTCTACATTTAAAATGAACATTTACTACAAATTAAAGGTATCTTATATTATTAGATATGTTATTATAAAACATACTTTAGTTAAAGAGTTATTGATACTTTAACTGCAAAATAATGATATAAAACCTTGATAAAAATACACTTTTAAGTACTAATTACATATATTCACTAGATATAGAAGTGTATAAAAATAGCAAGTTCGTCAAGTCATTACATAAGAAATATTTGTGTTTTTGCTAGATCTAGTCTTGGAAAAGAAAAAATAGTTTTTAGAATCAACAAATCATTTTGGTCAGATACTAGCTAAGAGAAAGATTCATTTAGTGTACGGGGAGATAACATTAGGTTAATAGGGGGTGTCAATAGCTGTATTTTTAAGAGGTAGTCAAGTTTTGGGGTCGTCCTCAAAACTTTAGTAAAAGGGAATATCATTAGAAAAATAATTGAAGAAGAATTGCAGATCTCCATAATTTCTAATCGAATGAATGTAATGTTAATGACTTCATGGCCTTATTAGGTGGTCTAGACACATTGGAAGAGATATTTTATATTTTTTTTTGTCCCAACTACACATTCACCATAAACCATAAGTTTGTTAAATGCTAATGGTTTTTATTATAATTTATTGTCTTTTCTTGATCATGCTACGAAATAGAAATTTCTAACATTTTTGGCACGACAAATCATAATTTTTACTGTTACTATTGAACAATTGATTGATAAGTACAATATTTCATCCCTGTAATTGATTTCTCCATAAGTTGCTTAAATTGATCAACTAAAAAAAGCCGTAAAAAGGTTAGATCGGATTTGAACCTTTGTTTGTGAAACCTTGTGTCTTTTAGTTTTATTAATAGTATATTATTTTATTTTTTTATTTCTTATATTTGTTTAAGTGTATTTCAGGATTGTCAGTGTTCGTTGTTTCAGGTGATGTCTTCTATATTCTATCTTTTTATTTTAGGACATTAAAAATAATTTCTCGTTTTAGTTGAGAGGAAAAGATAGTAATTGATATTAAAAAAAAATTAACTGTATTTTATATTTTATAAACCATTTGCAAAACTATTATTACTATGATGACAGAGTAAAAGAGTTTTTTTATTAAAGTAACTCTTGAGATATATTTTAGTAAACATTCTTAACAATATCTATCAGAATACTTTTTAAAATATTCAGGTTTATAAATTCTAGCATTATTATTAATTGATTCTGCTCATATACTAATTTAACAAGTATTTTTATACCTTTATTTTTACACACACTTTAATATATAAGTATGAACTGTATATTGAATTTTTATATTATTTATATTATTTTATTAAAAATAATAACTAAAAAAAATAATATATAATTTAAATTTAAAAACACAACAGCAACGGGTGGCGGGGGGGTGGTGGTGTTCTAAAATCACATGGGGGGATTTCCTCAGCCTGTGACTGTGATAATCACAGAAACAAAAAATTGTCATTCCCACAACAACAGATTCAATCTTCATCCATTGTCCCTTCTCCCCGAATTGTCATTCCCACGACAACTCATTATGTCCTTGTTTCTTGGAATTGTCTCCTTCCTTCAACTCAAATCACAGGGAAGATATCCAACAAACACAAGGGCGAAACGAGAATGCAGACATTCTGGGATTGTAACAAACCATTTCAATAAATACAATCATTGTAAGCCCACGATTTCATAGAACTATCTTCCCCAACCATGGAAACCACCACACAACACCCCTGACAGGTTCGACCTTTGATCACCATGTCCACACAGAACTC
>NW_011502797.1:1042-10770 GCF_000495115.2 Populus euphratica | reverse complement strand
ACAGAACCCTTCCCCACTGCTATAACCATTATAGTAGACCCAATTGCCTATCATGTCCCTTACCAACCAGCCATCATACCATCTCCATAACCCTCTTGCTATATCCAAAACTTGTCCTCCACCTCATCTAGTAGGAGCCCTCGCCCTCAGCATCAATCGCTCTACAAATGAAATCCCTCGTCATGGCAGCCTTTCAAACCAGACCCAAAATCAGCCACCACACAGTCCCAGTCGAACCACTACAACCCCTTTCTTTTCTCCTAGCCGCTCTTAAAACCATCTATCACTGACCAACAACCCACAAACAGGGTCCCCTGTTTACCCGTCTCCCATTCAATCTCCTTCGTGCCCAAAACCCATCGTTCTCCCTTACAAACCACCAAATCAGTCTCTACCCGAGACCACCAGTCCCTCATCACCACCAACAAACCGTAACCATATAGCTACCACCAAACCACCTTCAGTAGGATTTCAGTCACAACCAATAACTCTCTCAACTTACCATCACAAACCGGCAGCCTTCATCACCTTCCTCTCAACCCGCAACCCTGATTCCTTTAAAAAAACCGACAGCAACAAACACTAACCCTAAATTCCTAAATCCACCTTTTCATTTTACTTTCACAGATATGTTTTTGTTCGTTTTTTGTATAAATAATAGGTGAGATAGACAACGATACTCACGAGAAGGAGCTTATTGACCACGAAGAACAAGATGATAGAGCACTTGACTACGTTGGTGCTAAAATTAACAGCTAAGAAGGTATTGTTGGAATTCATAGTTCAGGATTGCAGACTTCCTTTTGAAGTCGGAGCTTCTTCGGTATATTATGACTTGGTTCCTCGCATGGTTATTAAACTTGGCATCGGTGTTGATCCGGGTCCGGGCAAGGGGATCCGGTCCCATGTAAACATGGTAAAATAAAAAAAATTATATTTGAAATTTTAATATTATATACACACACTATTAAAAAAAATAAAAGACTTAAAATATAATATATTTATTCTATATAGAAAAATAAAAAATAATCCATGTAAAGGTAGGTTATTAAAAAAAAAAAGTAGGACATGAGATATAGTATAAATATCCCTTAATTTTATATTTTTTGGTTTATTAAAAACAAATATAGACTATATATAATTATCCCACAACAAAAAATTAAGATATATTTTATGTGGAAGTAGGCAATAAAAAAAGATATGCAGGGAAAAGAATTTATAAATTAATTTTATATTTTTTGAGTTTATTAAAAAAATAAACTATATATAAATATTCCACGAAAAAAATTAAAAAATAATTAATATAAATATAAATTATAAAAGAAATGAGGCATGAAGTGTAATATAAATATCTCATATTGAAAATTTCAAATCTAAAAATTAAAAAAAAACAATTTATATGGATTTAGATAATAAAAAAATAAAAGATATGAAGTCTAATATAGTTATCTTATATCAAAAAATTAAAAAACAATTTATATGAAAGTAGAATATATAAAATTATCAAACATTATAAAGTTAAGGAATAATTCATTTGGATATAGGTTATAATATATATATATATATATATATATATATGTGTGTGTGTGTGTGTGTGTGTGTGTGTGAGAGAGAGAGAGAGAGAGAGAGAGAGAGGGGTAAAGTATTCATAAATTAATTTTATATTTTTTAGGCTATATATTGTTATCACACATCAAAGAATTAAGAACAATTCATGTGGACTGTTATAACCTATTTTTGGGTTATTTTTTAAAAACAAATTAAAAATAAAATAAAACTAAAATAGTAATAACAAGGTGATTGGCAACATGAAAAAAGTTGTTTGAAGAAGGATTTCAAATCAAGTTGTAATTTTAGATGGAATCGAAGTATAATTGTACTCTATTATACCTAAAACTAAAAATACAATGCAAATTCAAGGTTAAATTAAATCATTATTGAAAACATCTACATAAAAATTAAGTCTAAGCACATAATTATATTTTTAATAGGCCTATTTGATTTTAATCATGGACCAAATTAAAGTTTAATTATATTTAAAAATTAATTTGGATCCAATTGAAGGGTTTAATTGGGTGCAATGACTTAATTATACTATAAATGAGTCAAAATAATTTTATTAGAGGCTTAATTGATGAACAATTATGTTTGGGAGTCTAATTTGAACTTGATTGAGAAGATTAAAATTTTAAGAGACCAAATTTTATTTTTACAAAGTTAACTGGTTCAAATTAGAGATAAAATTACAAGAAAATCAAAGTTTTGATGTCGATTAGGGATTAAATTGAAGAGATTCACCAACCAATAGCTATTTTGTAAAAGGCATCGAACTATGAGGACTTAATTGATTGAAATCAGGTATTAAATTGAAGAAGATTGAAAATTTAATGGTAAATTAAGGGTTAAATTGTATATATGCAAGACCAAGAACTAATTTGAAAAAGTTATTATGGCAGGAGCAAAATTGTATAAAATTGGAAGTTTAACGCCAATTAGGGGTATAATTGAAAGAAATTAAAAGTTAGAGAACCAAATTGAACTTTAGTCAAATCCTTAAATCAGAACCTTAAAAGTCAAAATGATATTATTTTATTTAAATGAAATAACATATTTTGACCAAAACAATATTATTTTTTACCCAAATAGTAAAAAACAAAGACTAAACAGACAACTTGTCGTCTGGTTACTATTCATCTTCTTTATTTAAACCCAATGAATACTCAAGGAACTACTTTTTAGAGGCATTTAATACTTCTTCATCTATGTACTAAATTTGACAAAAATTGCATGAAAATAATGGCCTAACACTAAACCATAACCCGATATGGTTCTTTTTGGCCGATTAGTATCATAGCAACCTCGACGCCGCTCTAAAATAGTCAACTCAGACAGTTTTGAGTTGTCAAAATCTGATGGTCTATGATAACCACCTTGAATTGATGGTTGAGATCCTTCCAATTCAAATTAAGGGTTAAGATTTATTTTTAAAAGAGACAAAGTGTCCCTCTTCTACCCCTTATAAATAGGGATGGATTCCATACCCTGAGGGAGAAGAAATGAGAACCCAAAACTGGTGAAAAATCAACTTTTCTTCCCATATTGTTTCTCTTTTTCTTTGCCAGCCATTTTGTTCCTCTTTTTTCGTCATGTCTTCACTACCAATGCTGCCACCAACAACACGTCGACCTTCTCAACACTGTCAACTAGCAATTTCCCATAACTGGTAACTTTCTTCTTTCCTTTTTTAGCTGCAAACGGGCTAGTCATTTGCATGCAGAACATTGGTTGTGCATGCAAAAATCAACCAATTCACATGGTCAGGAGGTCAGGTCGTGACCATGTGAACATGGGCAAGACCTATTCCAGCCTAGACCATAATGGTTGGGTAAGTCCAGCCCAATAAAAAAAGAGAGAAAGAGAAGCTTGTCGACCTAACCCTATTTGGTCCAACCTAGCTGGTTAGACTAGGCTCATGTCATATATTTAATAATAATATAATAATATTAAAAAATAAAAAAAAATTAAATTTTTCAAAGGGTATTTTAGAATTATTTGTAGGCCCCTCACATGTTTATTCCAATTATTTTGCATAATATCAGGCTATAAATTTATATTGTAAGATACATATCTGGTATTAAAATACTTGATTTTCTTCGAAATGCTTCTTAAAAAATTAAATTAAAAAAATCTCAAAAAATTTTAAATTAATTTCCTCTTTCAAAAAAATAAAATAATTTTTTTCATGCATATGATCGAATCCTAAAAGTTTTCCTAACATATTTTTATATAAAAAACAAAAAATTGCATCTTTCTCATGTTTTAAAATGTAAAATAGATATCATAACTAATTTATGATTATTTATTAGGGTTTGGCCAAAATATCAAAAAACTTTTACTAATCATTTTGTTCACTTTATAATTAAAGTGTTATAATTTAGTTGTAAACTTTAATGTTTGGGGTATAACATTACATTGTAAAGTATACCCTTAAGTATTAAAGATACAAAGCACAAAATAAATATGATGCTAAAATCTAAACTTTAAAATAGTTATGATTTAATTCGATAAGATAAAGACTTCCTTACGAAAAAAGATCTTCCTTGAACCTTAAATGAAACCAATTGATAGAAACATAAACTAGAAAAACAATTAAACAACAATGCAATGCACATTAAGTAGGTGCACCAGGGGTGATATGTCTTCTCCTTGCACTACCTGTCCCTTACTTG
Source organism: Populus euphratica (assembly GCF_000495115.2). NCBI lineage: Eukaryota > Viridiplantae > Streptophyta > Magnoliopsida > Malpighiales > Salicaceae > Populus > Populus euphratica. Next base: position 6,541 of record NW_011502797.1, on the reverse strand, counting down.
AATTCTCACAGACCATAAATTTTCTAACAACTCTTGAACATTATAATCATATTTTTTTTATTCAACTAGAAATCCATTTCCATTACACACTGACATGACTAAAAGATTGATGTCTTCTCCCAAGTGCAAGAGTGTCGAAGTAATGCATAACCCGGCAAAACCGGGATCGAACCGCAAAGAGGTTAAATATGTAAATTATAACTAACAACAACAACAACAACAACAATAATAGTAGTAGTAGTAGTGGTAGTAGTAAAGAAGAAGAAGAAGTTGATGAGAACTTTGAGATGGAAGATTAACGTAATGATTAAACAATGATAACAACAAATGTCGAGGTTTGAGGATTCACTAATGATATGTCAAACAAGTATAGTATAAACTCTTATTATTCAATTGGAAACCACACACAAAGGAGGTTCCAATCAGATTATAAATTGTTAACATGATTACATTTGTTATCTTATTCAATTAATGCTAATAGTTATAAATGATGTCAGACATTCATGATCATAACTTATGTTAACAACAAATCAAGTTTCCTTGCATCAGGAGGAAAAACTATGCATGATGGTGCACTTGTTCTTGTGGGATTCATGTGATCTCTAAGTGTTCTAACACGGTTATTCTCATTATGAAGTGATTGATTATCTTCTTCGGCCATATTTTTTGAAAATGATGAGGATACCCTACAAAGTCTACCACTTGATGTGCGTGACCACATTCTCATGCACGTGTAGGAATAGAATAAAAGGAAAAAGAAAACAAAAGAAGAAGAAACAAGAGAAAAGAAACAAAGTTATATACAAGAAAAGTGAAATGAAAAAATAAAATAAATATTATAATTTATACAAAACTTACCTCCCCGGCAACGGCACCAAAAACTTGACACGACTAAAAGATTAATGTCTTCTCCCAAGTGCAGGAGTGTCGAAGTAATAAATAACCCGGCAAGACCGAGGTCAAACCACAGGGAGGGTAATTGTACAAATTTTAAATAACAATAATACAACAACAATAACAACAATAACAATAATAATAGTAATAACAATAATAATAATAATAATAACAATAACAATCAATAATAATAATAGTAGTAGTAGTAGTAATAATAATAAAGAAAAAAAAAAAAAAAAAAAAAAAAAAAAAAAGAAGAAGATGAGAACTTTGAGATGGAATATTAATGTAATGATTAAACAATAATAATAACAAATGTCAAGGTTAGAGGATCCACTAATCGTATATCAAACAAGTATAGTATAAACTCTTATTATTCAATTGGAAACCACAAATAAAGGAGGTTCCAATGAGATTATAGATTGTTAACATGATTACATTAGTCATCTTATTCGATTAATGCTAATACTTGTAAATATTCAATTAATGTTAATACTTGTAAATCTCATCAAGCATTCATAATTATAACTTATGTTAACAACAAATCAAGTTCCTTTCATAGCTCAGGTGTCGGTTGTACCATACAGTATGGGCTATGAAAGTGTCAAGCATTTGTTGTACCAAGTGTTATACAACATAAATCAAGATTAGTCATTTAACAAGCAAAGTATTAAAGAATGAACAAGATAACAAATACAAAACATGTTAGTATCAAACATTAAAGTCCATATTAAGTTTACACAATACTTATTCTTACACCATTAGTGTAACCTTTTCATCTTGACATAATAAACTTAACTAAATATAATGAAAGAAAGAAAAATAAATAAACAAAATAAGAACATAAATAAGATAAAAGTTAGCAAAGAAAATGAAAGGCATAAACTTGATATTAATGAAAGCAAAGCATAAACATTACAAAAAATACAAAAGGAGAAAGCAAGAGCATGATCTTGATCTGGAAACCAAGATGTCTAAATGCATGGCAAATGCCTTCTTTTATAGGCCAAAATTAGGAACTATTGATTTGATGACTAATTGATGAGTGGGTGGTCAACTCTTGACTTGGTGACAATCCTTATCTTCTCTTGTCTACCCAAAATGTTATTGATAACGTCAAAATTAGAGCCACTTGAAAACATGAAAGTTGTAGGAAATTGTCTCAGCTTTCTTGTATAAACAATTCAGCTTATTTGGACTTCTAAAACACCAGATATGGCCAAAATACAGAACAGTGCTCGGGCTGGAGGACAGATTCGGGCTTCTTTGTTGTTGCAACAATTTGGACTTGAAAGTGGCCTTTTTAGATCTTGGGCTCCATATGAAAGTTATAGGCCTATGTCTTACCTTTCCATCCATATAAAGTAGCCTAAATCTGAGATCTATAGCTCCAGATATGACCCAATTACCGAACAGTGTTCCGATTTGGATTGCACCGACATCTCTTTTCTAAGTTTGGCCATCTCTTTATCCTTTCATTTTCAGTTCTTAAATTCATCAATCGATCCTTTCATTTATGTGATAGGCCTGCATTTAAAATGAACATTTACCACAATTTAAAGGTATCTTATATTATTAGATATATTATTTTAAAACATGTTTTAGTTAAGGAGTTATTGATACTTCAAGTGCAAAATGATGACATAAAACCTTGATAAAAATGCACTTTTAAGATGAGTATGCATTAAGTATGGAAGAGATTATTATCGGAAAAGTTTCATTTTCTCCCAAAAATGAGTATTTGAGATTGGATGGCAATGGCTTCAAATCAGGTTTGTGTGGTTGAACACTTGAAGGTATGGACTTAATTGATCGTGGTGACAATTCCTCAATTTGCGGCCTCCAATTACTTGTCTTTGATTCTTATTGAAAATAAATCATTTGCAAATCATCAGATTCATCAATCTTAATTTCACTGGAAATGGTTGGAAATTGATCATGAATTAATTTTTCAGTAAAGTCCACTTCCTGAAAATCAATATCATCTCTAGGTTGCTTGTAAATGTTGAAAATATTCATCTCCAATGTCATGTTTCCAAATGATGGCTTCATCAGTCCATTCCTACAATTAATCAATGCGTTAAAAGTTGCAAGAAATGGATGTCCTAAAATAACAGGAAATGAATTACATACTTCAATAGGTTGTGTGTCCAAGACAATAAAATCCACAAGATAAATGAATTTATCGACTTGTACTAACACATCTTCAATTATTCCTGTAGGCACTTTTATAGATCTATCGGCAAGTAAAAGAGTTATAGAAGTTGGTTTTAACTCACCTAGATTGAGACTCTGAAAAACTGAATATAGAAGTAAATTCACACTAGCACCGAGATCAAATAAGGCTCTTTCAATTTTATACTCTCCAATAAAGCAAGAAATTGTAGGACAACCAGGGTCTTTATATTTCAAAATATTATTGTTCTGAAGAATAGCACTTACTTGTTCGGCTAGAAAAGCTTTCTTTTTCACATTTAGTTTGCTCTTCACAGTGCATAGATCTTTCAAAAATTTAGCATAGGAAGGAACTTGTTTAATAGCATCCAGCAAAGGTATATTGATTCTTACCTGTTTGAAAGTTTTAAAAATTTCAGAGTTGTGATTGACTTTCCTTTGTTTGGTTATGTCTTGAGGAAATGGAAGTGCTGGCGGAGAATCAGTCTTTTCTTTGTAATTTTCAGATTCAACCCCTTCCTTACCCTCAAAGATTGACTCATCATCTTTCTCATAAGGTTCAAGAGAGGGTTTTTCAATAACCTTACCACTGCGAAGAGTAGTGATTGATTTGACTTGATCCATGTGTTGGCTTCCAGAACTACTTGCATTTGCATTGTATTGCCCCTTGGGATTTTGTTGTGGTTGAGATGGAAACTTGCCTTTCTCTTGGAAACTGAGAGCAAATGTTCATTTTGCAAGAATACCTTTAAAATCTGTCATGTTTTGAGCAAGTTGAGTATTGATTGTCTCTTGCTTTTCAATGAATGCATACAATGTTTCCTCAAGATTTCTTCTAGAAGGTGGAGTATAAGGAGGTGCATATCCATGAGAATTTTGGAAATTATGGTGTGCTTGAAACGGTGGTTGTGAAGTTTGTACATTGTTGTTCTCACTCTTCCAACTAAAATTTGGGTGATTTCTCCAACCAGGGTTGTATGTTTGTGAGTATGGGTTGTGGTTAGCCCTTTGGAAACTGTTTAAAGCATGGGCTTGTTCATAGAGACATTTCTTAAAAGAAGGCAAGGTTGGACAGTTATTGGTTGAGTGTTCAATTGTTTTACATATTTGACACACAATGTTTTCAACAGATTTTAATTTACCACTCTTTTTTAATTCTAGTGCCTCAACTTTTCTAGCTAAAGATGCAAACTTTGCTTGGAGGTCATAATCTTCCCTAAGGTTGTACATACCTCCACTAGATGTATGAGGTTGAGTTTTACTCGATGCCTCATAAATACCCACGGTGTCCCAATTTTGAGCATTTTCAGCTAACAAGTCTAAGTACTTCATTGCTTCATCAAGATCTTTATCTTTAAAAGTTTCATTGCACATCAATTCAACCATTTGCCTATCTCTAGGTGTTAACCCTTCATAGAAATGTGAAACCAATCTCCATGTTTCAAAACCATGATGAGGGCAAGTACTAAGCAAGTCTCGATACCTATCCCAACATTGGTAAAATGTTTCTCCTGGTTTTTGAGTGAAAGTGGTGATTTGTCTTTTGAAAGAGTTTGTTTGGTTTTTGAGTGAAAGTGGTGATTTGTCTCTTGAAAGAGTTTGTTCTGTAAGATGGGAAAAACTTCTTTAAAAACTGTTGTTGCATTACATCCCAAGCACGAATGGATCCTGGTCTTAAATTCTATAGTCATGTTTTAGCTTTATCTTTTAATGAAAAAGGAAAAAGCTTTAATCTGATGGTGTTCATGCTATAATTAAAATTATTATATATGTTGCAGACCTCCTTAAATTCCCTTAAATGCAAGTATGGATTTTCCAATCCTAAACCATAAAAAGAAGGTAAAAGTTGAATAATTCCTAGCTTAAAATTAAAATGAGATGCATCGTGAGAAAAAACTATGCATGATGGTGAACATGTTCTTGTGGGATTCATGTGGTCTCTAAGTGTTCTAGCATGGTTATTCTCATTATTCTCATTATGAAGTGATTGATTATCTTCTTCGGCCATATTTTCTAAAAGTGATGAGGATACCCTACAAAGTCTACCACTTGATGTATGTGATCACACTTTCATGCACGTGTAAGAATAGAATAAAAGGAAAAAGAAAACAAAAGAAGAAGAAACAAAGTTATATACAAGAAAAGTGAAAAGAGAAAATAAAATAAATATTATAATTTATATAAAACTTACCTCCACAGCAAGAGCACCAAAAACTTGACACGACTAAAAGATTGATGTCTTCTCCCAAGTGCAGGAGTGTCGAAGTAATAAATAACCCGACAAGACCGGGGTCGAACCATAAGGAGGTTAATTGTACAGATTATAAATGACAATTATAAACAACAATAATAGTAATCACAACAACAACAATACTAATAGAAGTAGTAGTAGTAGTAGTAGTAGTAGTAGTAGTAGTAGTAGTAGTAGTA
>NW_011502797.1:0-945 GCF_000495115.2 Populus euphratica | reverse complement strand
GAAGAAGAAAAAGAAGATGAGAACTTTGAGATGGAATATCAATGTAAGAATTAAACAATAATAATAACAAATGTCAAGGTTAAAGGTTTCACTAATGGTATGTCAAACAAGTATAATATAAACTCTTATTGTTCAATTGGAAACCACACACAAAGGAGGTTCCAATCGGATTATAGATTGTTAACATGATTACATTAGTCATCTTATTCAATTAATGCTAATATTTGTAAATTTCATCAAGTATTCATTATTATACTTTATAATGAGAATAATGAGAATAACCGTGCTAGAACACTTAGAGACCACATGAATCCCACAAGAACAAGTGCACTATTATGTATAGTTTTTCCTCCTGATACATCTCATTTTAATTTTAAGCCAGGCATTATTCAACTTTTACCTTCTTTTCATGGCTTAGAATTGGAAAATCCATACTTGCATTTAAAGGAATTTGAGGAGGTCTGCAACACATATAATAATTTAAATTGTAGCATGAACACCATCAGATTAAAGCTTTTTCCTTTTTCATTAAAAGATAAAGCTCAAACATGGCTACAAAATTTAAGACCAGGATCCATTCGTGCTTGGGATGAAATGCAACAACAGTTTTTAAAGAAGTTTTTCCCATCTCACATAACAAACTCTTTCAAAAGACAAATCACCACTTTCACTCAAAAACCAGGAGAAACATTTTACCAATGTTGGGATAGGTATTGAGACTTGCTTAGTACTTGCCCTCATCATGGTTTTGAAACATGGAGATTGGTTTCACATTTCTATGAAGGGTTAACACCTAGAGATAGGCAAATGGTTGAATTGATGTGCAATGGAACTTTTGAAGATAAAAATCCTGATAAAGCAATGGATTACTTAGACTTGTTAGCTGAAAATGCTTAAAATTAGGACACCGCAGGTACTTATGAGGCACCGAGTAAAACTCAACCT
>NW_011502780.1:15588-16487 GCF_000495115.2 Populus euphratica | reverse complement strand
TAAATCAAAACAAAATACTATCCTGGACAAAGTTGAGTTAAGACTTGAATTTTGTGACTTAAATATGAGATATGTCCATATTAAATGTCTATTGTGTGTTCTATATCATGAAATCGAGATAATTCAATAGAAAAAAAAATTAATAATAAATAAAATTAAAATTAAAAAAATTAAAAAACAAAAATAAATCAAAATATATTTAATATTGCAAAACAAATCATTTATCTAATTATATTTAATGAATTAATTAAATGATGTCATTCCAAATTAGAAAAATAATAGATTTAGGTTAATCTAATGATCCATTAGTTAACCCTACAATTTATTGACGCAGACTATTTTCCAGGTCTAACAACTATAGTTTAGAGTCTAAAGAGTAACTATAGGGAGCTAATCGGTCTCTAGCTGCCTTGATAAAAAGGATGGGAAATAACTATACATTTATGGGGGTGAGGAACAATCCCTACTAGCCCATGGATCATCATGGGATGGAGATGATCGAGAATGAGCTAGTGATCATATATGCATGAGAAACTAGATACCTTTGACATTTTACAATGTGCATTCTTTTAAAGTTTTAGACTTCATACCAAAGGTAAATTGATATCATCCAAGCTACTGTTAGGATATTCGCATGTAAATCCGACAAGACAAAAGGTAAGGGACAAGATAAAATGAGAAATGGAACACACAAGAATTTACGTGGTTCACCCAATTGGGCTATGCCCACAGGCAAGTATAGAAGAATTTTACTAACTAATGTGGGAATACAACTTCTCTCTAATAATAGGAGAACAACCGAAATCTCTCTATTACTAGGAGAAAAACACCTCACTTACTATCTCATAAATACCTCATAATTTTGTGGGATTACTCTCTCCTCACCCTCTCTTCTTTCT
>NW_011502780.1:0-14038 GCF_000495115.2 Populus euphratica | reverse complement strand
TCAGGAGTTTCAGACTCTATTTGTTCTTACTCTTCATGCTCTGGTACAACTTCAGAAGAAGTATAATTCTGAGTATTTTCCACATGGACTGCTGTAGTCTCCTTTAGTATGCTATTACGTTCTTTTATTTGCATTTTACCTTCTGCAAATATGACATCTCTGTTGATAACTACCTTGTGGGCAGTGGGATCCCACAAGCGATACCCTTTCACTCCATCAGCATATCCCAAGAATACATATTTTCTGGATTTTGAATCCAGTTTGCTAACTTATTGTGTATTGTACATCACGTACACAGGACTTCCAAATATATGTAATCAAGAATAATCAACTGGTTTTCCAATCCACATCTCCATCGGTGTCTTCAGCTCAATTGCAGTTGATGGAGATCGATTTATCACATAACAGACGGTATTGACTGCTTCTGCCCAAAATGACTTTCCTAGACTTGCAGCCTTCAACATTGCTCTTGTTCTTTTTGTTTATAATTTTTACAATTAACCTCCCTGTGGTTCGACCCCGGTCTTGCCGGGTTATTTATTACTTCGACACTCCTACACTTGGGAGAAGACATCAATCTTTTAGTCGTGTCACTTCTGCCTCATGATGTGTTTCTCCCATTAATGCAAATACATTTGCAACTGTCTTTCTTGCCTTTAAAACCACCAGCGCTCCTTTGATGATTTTCATGATTCCATTTTCTGTTCGGATCTTACAGCCAAGACTATCAAATTGTCCTATGGACAAAAGATTCTTCTTTAAGTCTTTCACATGTCGCACTTCTGAAATAGTACGAATTAAGCCATCATACATCTTCAATTTGATGGTGCCAATGCCAACAATCTCTAAAGCATGATTATCACCCATGAACACTTTGCCTCTAGAGATAGGTTTATATGTATGGAACCAATCTCGATTAGGAGTCATATGCCATGTTGCTCCTGAATCCATTAGCCAGACCTCAGTGAGCTCTTCTGTATCTGTAGAGATTGTCGCTGCTTCACTATATAAAACATCTCCATCTTCTGAGGTGCTCGCAACACACCCTTGAGATTTTGATGACTCTGCAGAATTCTCTATACCCTTTTTAAACCAACAATCCTTTTTGAAGTGCCCCTTTTTGCCACAGTTGTAGCATTTCACAGCCTTCTTACTTCTTGATTTGGACCTCCCCTGCCTTTGACTCCCACTAGAGCCACGCTCCGTTGATCTTCCTCTTGACACCAACAATGCCTCTGTTTGGTTTGAACTGTTTCTGTCTCCTTTGTTTTTGCGCCTATTTTCTTCTTCCAAGATAGCGATTGCAACATCATCGAAGACTAGATAATCTGAGAGGATATTATTTGTCAAGTTGATAATGAGTTGATCATACGAATCAGGAAGACTTTGAAGTAGAAGCTCTGCACGTTCATTTTCCTCTATTTGCTGGCCCAATGTAGTGAGTTGTGAAAATAGAGTTCTTATTGTGTTGATATGGTCAGTCACCGATGTGGTTTCTGCCATTCGAAGGGTATAAAGTCTCCGCTTTAAGAAAATCTTATTGTGCAAAGACTTGGACTCGTATAGCTTTGTTAGAGTCTCCCATATCTCCTTAGCTGTTTTCTTCTCCGCCACACTTGATAGTATTTCATCGGCTAAGGCTAAATGTATGTTAGCAATAGCATTGCCATCCATCTCATTCCATTTTGCATTATCAGTGATCTCCGAGGGCCGATCCCCAATTGCTGCCAATCAATTGTCTTTCCTTAAGATTGCCTTAATTCTCATTTTCCACAATGAGAAATTGCTTAAGATTGCCTTGATTCTCATTTTCCACAATGAGAAATTGCTCCCATTAAACCTCTCAATCTCGTACTTTGCTGCCATTGTATTCACCAAGATCTATTCAGCTATCACCGTTTCACAGATCTGTAATGTATATAGAAATAGTATCGTGTGAATAATACTTCATTAAGTAAGTTTTTAGAAAAGATTGGAGGGGTCACAAATGGTCCCGTTTAAAACCCAATCTCCTTAGACAGAACTTCCTAGACTGTATTTAATCACCGCACTGACTTTCTATATACGCCAACAATACCGTATGTGAATAATGTCGTATATGCGAATAGTAACCATATACACGAATAACTTTTGTGTCTTAACAACACCAACCAGAAGGCTCTAATATCACTGTTAGGATACTGGCATGCAAACCTGACAAAACAAAAGGTAAGGGACAAGATAAAATGAGAAATGAAACACACAAGAATTTACGTAGTTCACCTAATTGGACTACGTCCACAGGCAAGTATAGAAGAATTTTACTAATTAATGTGGGAATACAACTTCTCTCTAATAATGGGAGAACAATCAAAATCTCTCTATTACTAGGAGAAAAACACTTCACTTACTATCTCACAAATACCTCATAATTTTATGGGATTACTCTCTCCTCACCCTCTCTTCTTTCTCTCTACTTGCTCTCAAGTTTCTCTCTTGTGGTGTGTCTATAATGCTTGGATGCATTGTCTATTTATAGGCAAATATCCATGCAAAAGACAAAGGGTTAGGCAAGTAGCACTAATTTGGTGCCTACAATTTTTTACTATGGTGTAAAAGGATGGCTTCACCTTTTCCCACCATTGTTGACTTAGGTGGTTGGCTTCACAAATACATTAAAGGATATACATGTGTTAATTATGCTTATTATAAGGTCAAAAAAATAAAAATATCAAAGAGATATTTAATGAGTTAATTCAAGATATTTAGATATTATTTCCTACAAAACTTATAAATTCAACTTATTTTTCAACTTACATATAAATTGATTTTATTTTTTAATGTATAATTATATGCTAATAAGTATAATTTTCAATTTAATAGTTGAATCAAACTAAAATTTGACCAAATGTTTTTAGAGATTATGTTTATATTAAGTTAAAATTCTAGGTTAGTCAAACATCGATAAAGCTTGCAATAAGATTTAAAAACTATTATGCGGAAATTGTATTAGTTTTTTAATTAATTTAGAATTATTTTTTTCTATCTTATTAAAAAAAACTGATTAAACCGATTAAACTCTTTTATTATTTTTTAGCATCATTTAAAAAGTTTTTACATATTATAAATAGAATTATTTAACTTGTATTTAGATTTTAAAAAATAATGATAGATGGATTGCTAAAAAAAATAAAACTTGTGTGAGAGAATTTTCTCTTCCTCATGGTTCATTATAAAACTACTCTAACATATCAAAAAATTAATCAAGTTTCGTAGTATCTTTTATACTTTTCATTTGAATCTTTATTACAAGTGTTGGGTCAGAGTTTGGTTTCTATAATTTTAGTTTTTTTTATATAAATTATTATTGTATCAAATTTAATTTCAAATATAGCTCTAATATTTTTGGGAATAATTAATTTAATAATGAATTTCTAGATATTTATATTCAGAAGATTAACATCACAGATTCTTTAATTTTTTGGTTAAAATAACTTGGATTAGATTGTTTATTCAAAACTTGAACAGGAAATAACATTCATGCAGTTCAAATAGAAATATGTATTTGCAATTTTATTCAAACTGAACCAGCTTTTACTGAAAATGTTTTTTTATCTGTTATACCAACTTTCAACAAAAACTAGCAAGAGTATTTTTTTTTTTTTTTTTTTTTTTTTTTTTTTTTTTTTTTACTTTCAGATCCAGCATGGTATGGGAAAACATTCCCAAACTAGCACATGTGGAAAAATATTGCCCAAACTAATATATATATAGCATCCTCACCTCCGAGGTCACACATGCGCAGCCTCCCATTAATGTTTTTTTGGGTGTGCATGCGCTAGAAGCAAAAAATGTGTTCTTCTTAGAAGCTCCATAGCTGACTTTCTTTTGTATTTATGGCTTCGTTTCATTATGATTTTTTCTGGTATTACTAGATGTGTTTTTATTAGAGCTATGGTGTCCATGTTCTCGACATCTCTCTTTTCTTTTCTTTTCATTTTACTTTCTTATTTTCTCTCTCCTGCTTTAATTATTATGTCATCCTATTCTTTTTCTTTTTCTTTTTTTTTTCTTTTTCTTTTTTTCTCATGTGGTCCCTTAAGTTTTATTTTTAGTTAATTTTATTTTTATTATTATGATTAATTATTTCATCAATTATATAAACTTATTTTTATTTAAGTTGAGCAAAAACTAACTATTTTTCTAGCATTCTCATTCAAAAATAAATATTAGCTTTAGTTAAAAATTAATTGTGTTAGTTTAGGAATTATTTCTTCAGTTATTATAGTTATGCTAGTTTGAAAAGTTTTCTTATTTACTGTATTAGTTTGGAGAAGAAAAAAAACCCTCCACAAATATGGCTGCCGCTGTGGCTTCAGCTTGTGCGGCTACTAAAGCTGCCTCTTTACATAAAAAGAAAGCTTCACCTTTACCACCTGTGCAAAATCATTTTTAAAAAAGAAAGTATGGACCAAGGCGACATCGTTAGTCTTTAAAAAAGAAAAAACAAAAAAAAAGGAAAAAGAGGCTGGACAGCCGCGGTTGACTTTTCTCATGGAGCAACGACACCTTTGGGAGAATGCGTACTCTCTTTCCTTGGGCATTAAGAAAACAGGGCAATTAATGCTTAAAAAAATAAAGTACATATGACTCATGTTAGCAGCATCCAGGAGCCAGCGCATGGCGTTTGGCTACTTAAGAAGATCCTTCCTAGAGTCCACACGTTCATGATCAAAAATCGCCAAGTTTCTCGATGCTTCCAGATGCACAAGCGCGTTTCTGCATTTACTCCACTGCCCCTGAATTCTCTACATGGTTTATACTAATAATCGGGAGCAAATTAAAGGGTAGTTTCGTCCAAAAAAAGATGATTGTATTATCCTAATAATCAAATTGAGTTATTATTAGTATAAACTATAATCGGGAGCGAATGAAAGGGTACTTTCGTCCAAAAAAAAGATTGTCACCGCAAACGCTGGAAGATTACTCTGGTGCCCGTTCCAATCCCTACGCTACCATGGCGGACCGCGTCAGGAATAGTATATATACAATAAGCAGCAGCACACCAGGTCATAAACAAGAAACCTGCTACTCTCTCCTTTCTGATTAGCCTTCCTTTGACAGATTCCAGTAATATTTCTTTGAGGAGTCTCTTTCTCTTCCATCTCTTCTCATTCTTCGGTGGAAATAAATCAAGATCATGTCTGGAAATAGTTCTCATGAGACTTCATGGGCTGATCAATGGGACTACAACCCAGATCCTGCCGTGTATGATCATAGCAAGGACAGCAGCGGCGATTCGACAGCCAAATACAAGCAGAAGGTTGGAGAAGGACTTGGAAAGACGAAACAGGTTGCTTCAACTGGGATCAAGAAGGTGAAGGAAGGAACCTCTGTTGGCTTCAATTGGATTAAAGACAAGTATCAGAAGACTACCCAGAAACATTAGTGATCCTCTGCTCACATGCATGCACCTCTTATTTTTTGACTGCTACTGAGTACTGCCTTGTTTTCATTAATCATGCTTCTTCTTTTCCGTTTTTTCCTGCTTTTTCCATTCTTTTGTTCATATATATATAACGCCACAGGCATCGATCCATATTTTTTTATGTGAAATATCATGTTTTATACATAATATTTTCTTCGTTTTTTATTGATTCTTGAATCAGATTTATTTTCATGCTGTAATATTTGGATGGTTGATTTTTCTTTACTTTTTTTATTAGTTTTTAGTATCTCTTCTTCTCTTTATCGTTCCAATGAGGGATTGATGATATGGATTATTACGGGATTTAGGTTGATAATAATTAAAATCCACGATTTATCACCCCCTTTAAAGAGTTCATTCATAAAAACCATTGACTCCCAAAAGCATGGTGCAAGTCAAGACAAGGGATAGAAAAAAAGGGGAGAGAAGATACATGAATTAAATTCTTTTTTTTTTTCTGGCCACTCTTTGTAGGAAAAACTAAGATGGAAAAAATAAATTAAGCCTTTGCGTGTTACAAAGTAGTTTTTTTTTTTTGAAAAATAGTTATTTAAAAAAAATAGATTCTAGACTATAAATAAATTGTCCATGACACTATACTTATTTGGTTCTATTAAGAAGTCTATAAAATATTATTCTAGACTAGAAATCACAATTGTTTAATTTATTCAGCATGTACTTTTATATAATCAAGTTAATCTACATTCAAATATGTAATAGAATAGAAATCAAAATATAAACTAGCATTATTAAACTTGAAATAAATTAAGTTCATAAGTAAAGCAAAGCACTTAAAATCAGATTAAAATGAAAGTTGTTATCATAAGGGATAAATTATTTAGCCTGAATACTTTATTGTTTATCTTTTGGTGCTAATAAATGATATTAACAAGCATCTTAAAACTCCAATAATACTATCTTGATTAGTTGCACAATTTGTCAATGTCCAATAACTAAAAGAAAGAAACTCGCAATTTTTATAACAAAGACTGAAACTTAATTTCTGGAATGGAGGGCAAATGAGACAAAACAAACTGGGAAAATAGCATAGAAAAAGATTCAAGAGCTACTACAAGATACGGAGAACCTCGCAGGACATCTCTCTTTCAATCTCTATTTAGACTAATTTTCAGAATCAAAATTAATTATGGTAATTACCGCAATGAATACCCACCATTTTACTTTTATTATCTTCCATTAAAAAAAAATATGAAAATATTTTTCCTTAAAAACCATATATTTTTCCCTTTAAAATAAATTTTCCAGGAGTAAGAAGAACATTCAAACTCTTTATCCATAGCTACATGTATAAATCAACAAGTAAAAAATAATTTTTTATAGGCTAAAGAATTAATTTATAATATGCTCAAATTTAAGTTTAAAATATGTTAGCAAAAAAAAAAAATTAAAATCAAACTCAAGTATCGAAATCTAGCGCTTGAGATCCATGCTTGGCCTGAGCCAAGCATGCACAGGTAAGTTAGACTCGTATCATATTATTTAAGTTCATTTATAACCCTTCAACTTTCTACATTATATAAATCATAAGATAATTTTAAATTTTTTTTATGGAATATGAATGGTTTTGGATTTCACAAAAATATATTAATTAATAATTTTTTAAAATTAATTTTTTATTCACTCACAATTTATTTTAATCATATTACTATTTCTACATTAAATTTTATTGGATCAGCGTAGATCACGACCAGCGTAGATTAAATCTTATTCCAACACTTTTCTTAAATCATGATTTGTGTAGGTTAAATTTTATTCCAACAAAATTTTAAACCTAAAAATAGAAAATGAAATCCACTTTAAATTTATCTTCAAATATACTGAGTAGCCTTGTTTTTAAAACATATTTTCTAACATAAAATTCAAAGATATAGCTAAGCTATCATCAATTATTTATAGAAATTAAAAGATAAACATAAAACGAAAAGTTAATGGAAACCACATAAAATGATAGAAAAAATTAACAAATTATTGCAGTGCAATAATTTGGAAGTAGCAAAACCACATAAAATTATTTTTAAGACTTTCCAAAATTTTAAATGGAAACTAGTTGGACTATTTCAAAGAGAAATCACAATATCAACTCATTAGGATTTTCCCTCAATTATAACTTGTCTCTTTCATTAATTTCATGTTTTTTATGTAATTTATCTTTTTATTTTATTTTTTTAAGAAATAGTTAAAGGAAAGGAGAACCGGATACAAGAGTGAAATTATAGGGAGGAACAATATATTTATTTTTGGAATAAAAAGCTACTACATTGAGGATGGTCAATGTTGATTAAAAGACTACTAAATCATTTTTTATACTACATGGATGTATTATTAATTAGTTTTATAAATCACAATGAATAATTTGTAATTCCTTCCTTAGAAGTTCCTTGAAGTCTTTTCCAGCCTAAACTTAGTGTTTAGGTTTTTTCTGCTATTGACGAAGAATTCATGAGGGCCAAGCCCTTTGGGCAACTACAAACCTATAGGCCCTTGGCTACTCCATAATCTGCAATTAGTGGTATAATCTTAGTGCTGGAATCGAACCCCTAACAACATAGACTGACCAACTAAACAACCATTTAATATTACATTACAATTATAATTTAACTAGCCTTGATGACTGTGTTTTGCCGTGGAGGGTGGTTATTTTTTTATATAAAAAAATAATATTCATGTATTGAAATAGGGTAAAAAAACATAAAGAAATCATCATAACAAATATATATCTATACTAGTTAGGATTAAGTTAGCCTAAGATATCCTCTGAAACCTGCAATCTAAATAATGTAATTGGAATAACTCAATAAAAAAATATAAAGAACTATAAAGCTCTATTTTTTATATATATAAAAAAAAACTATGTAAACTTCTTAAATTTGTAACCTGAGTCATTAAACCATAAGTATACAATTTAAAAAAATTATAAAATTTAATTTTTAATAAATTATATATTAAATGATGAAATTGAAAAGAAATTTCAATTATTTTTTCAATTTGATTTGTGTTCTTTTTAATAATTTTAACGGTTTTTTAGGATTGTAAATTGATTTATTATGATTTATAGGGTTTTGTTAGGTTTTTTAGGTAAAAACATAATGAAAATAGGTTTTTAGATAAATAAATAAAAAAACCTTGCATTGACGTTTCAACCATCTTTTGAGCGATTGAAAACATGAATCATGTCTCCTCCTCCATTAAACATTAAAAAAAAAATCAATATTTTTTTAAAATATGAGCTATAAATAAAATATTTTTTTTATTGATATGCACTATAAATAAAATACTTAACATGATATTTAAGTTATTGTTCAAATTTGGCACAATTCTTATACAATGTTAAAAGTTTTGATTATAATGTTAACAATTTCTTTTTCTTTTATTATTATTATTATTAGTTTTGATGATAATGTTAACAATTTCTTTTTACTATACACCTAATGTGAAATAAAATTAAAATTTTATTCTTGAATATTCAATGAAAATGAATTTCCTATTTATGTTATTTTTCAATATTTTTTTACATTACTTTTTCAATGTAATTTAGGTTTTTATCTTTCAATCACATGCAAAATATTAAAATATTTTTTTTAATTTTTTATTAAAACTTGTTTTTGAAATCATGATAGTTTTTTTAAATCTAAAAAATAGTGTTTTCGATGAAAAATCATGTTTTCATTTAAAAAATAAAGAAATGTACTAATAAGGTAATGTAATCTAGATTAAAGATGTAAGTTTTTGTATTTGAAATGATTGAAAATTTTAACAAACTTTTATTTTAATTGTTGCTGTCTTTTATAAAAAAATTACTAATAAAAATTCATGTAGTTGTTTGTAAAAAGATTAGGGTTTTTTGTGATGATATCATAGATTATTTTATGCATAATTAAATGTTAGCTTGATGCCTAGAATTTTTAAAATAAATTGTTGCTTAACATTAAATGAGAATAAAATACCTATTTTTTAGTTTTTTTATTATAAATATTTCTCAAATTTATAAATATTTCTTAACATTAAATGAGAATAAAATACCTATTTTTTGTTTTTCATGTAAGTGCATAAAAATGATCAGTTCTAAATTTTTAATTTTTCATGACCGTAATAAATTTTTTATTATAACACAATGTCCTCGTAAAAACAAAAAGAAATGTGTGAATGGAAAAATTAGGTTTTTGATTAGAAATACTTTTTTTTTTGTTAGAATTGTTATAGTTTTACCAAAAAAAAATTTCATATAGTTGCTTTTCATTTAAAGAACTATCTTGCCAAATAAGTAAATAAATAAAACCTTTTGTTGTAAACAAATATGAATAAAAAAATATCATTTTAATAAAAAAAAAACACATTTCTCCTCCATAATATTATTTGTTCCTTACATGCGAATACATATTTTTACTATTATATAAGTAAATAAAAATAAATTTCAAGAATATAAAGTTACTAAGCTTGTTTAAGTCCGTGACCTCGATCACTAATTAGATAGGTTAATGTGGTTGATATGGTTTAATTTATATTTTTTTTTTAATTTTTTATAAAAAATATTAGATCAATGTTAGTTTTGAATTTTTTATAAAAAAAGTCAAATTAGATTTTGACTAGTCAACTAAGTTATTGATGATCTATCAAATCTACTAGGCCACATCAAATTAACATTTACCTAGTTTGATTTGAATCTTAACCCAGGCCAAATACTAGGTTCGCTAGCCACCATGTTGACATATTGGATTAAGATACATTTAATAATATTGTCCAAAAGTTACTTATGGCATTATGCAGGGCAACTAAATATATGATAATCTCTTTTTATAAAAGAAAATGAAAAGGTAGGTAGGTTATCTCACATTCATCAACATAGAAATTGTGTATATTTATATTTCTAAATAAGCATTTCTTTACTAACAAAATCTTCATTTTTCTTCTTCTTCTTGGGTTTATAATTTTTCATTTCATATTTTCTTAGGTTGTACTTCATTTTTATAAACCTATTACATTTTATTATTATTAATCAAATTGCTAGAGTTTATTCATAAAATATTTAATTTAACCATATTTCTTCTTAGGGTTTACAGCTATTCCCTTACCTAACCTAAAGTTTAAGGTGTGTATTTTCAAAAAGTGATGCAATATAAATAGGAATGTATGCTAAAGTAGTAAAGGGGAAAAAAACATAACAAATAAAATAGCAATTGAAAAACAAATAACAAAGCTTAGTTTTAAAAAGTTCCTTAGTAAAGTTGTCACTATATCACTACTCGACATCATAACAACTATATAAAACAGAAAAAAAAATAGATATCTGACATCATCTTCTTTAAAAGAAAAAAAAAAGTTTTGTTTAAGGAGAAGTTACCATGAATTATGTGCATAGAGAAGACTCTCTTGCAACCTGGAGTGCACTTGAGTTAGTGGATCGTGTAGTTCTCTCCTACCTTCTTACATCAAGATTGAATTTGGCCTACCATGCTTCTTTAAGTGATGACTCAACTGCCTAAAAATATATTTTTTCTTATATTCTCTCATGGTCTCTCCATTGATGTTTTTATTATTGCTATCATCATTATTGTTGTCGATGAGGCTGGTGAAAAGTGTGGGTTTTCTAAGAAAAATAACGACCAATGTTAACTAGTGATGCAGAGGCAAGGATGCCTCGGTTGTTAGAGGATAATGGATTAAAAGAGTTGGTTTTATAAGAGAGACTAATGATCGATGGTTTGCTTGTTAAAGAAAGGCTTAATGGTGGTCGTCAATCTAGTGGCTTAAGAAATGTTGAATCAATCACGAATATATTAGGATGATAAAAAAAAATCAAAATGGGAGGAATAACCAATGGTAGGAGGTAGCCTGTTGTAAACAAGGAGACAAAGTTGGTACTCGTTTGTGGTGCTGCTGGGAAAGATATCATGGGTGATACAAATGGACAGCTGCTATGAAAGAAACTGATGAGTCACTAGAAAAATGAAAGGTCACCAATGAGAAGTCAAGTAGTTAAGATAAGAGATGAATCATTTGCTGTTTTTGGTTTTGAATATTAAAAATGAAAGGTTGGTCTTCTTTTTGGTATTTTAAGTATGCCTTTAAGTGTTTGTGTGTTTAGTGTTAGAGAGACAAATGATGGCTATGTTTTATTTTTAGTGTGTATTTTTAGAAGGATGTAATAAGATATAGGCTACAAAGTTTTTTCCCCCTCAAAATGATGGACTCTCTTTTCTCTTACGAGATTTCTTTAGTATTTACTAGATTGATGGCCCGCTCTTCGTCGCAAACTGAACTAATTTCTTTGTAGTAAAAAAATAATAATGTTAAAGTGCTATCATTGTATTTTAAAGAGCAATAAAATAAAATAAAATTCAATGACTTGACATAATAGAAAGAGGATTAAAAAAAATTGTTGTCAAACTTCGTGAATCAAATTGTAGAATGATTAAATTAGGAAAAATAATCAATAAAAAAATAATATTAAAAAACAAAGCACCTGTAAAACCAATTGAAGTCATTAAAACTCTCAAGTAGTATCATGTCAAACCTTAAATATAAAAAAAATATTGAATTGATGGGAAAAAAAAATCACAAAAGAATCCAAAACAAAATAAACAAAAAAAATAGTTTTTAATGAACTCAATGACGATAGATAGAATTTTTAACAATAACTAAAAATGACTAAATCAAACTTGGTCCGAGCTTCAAAATTTATAACACAAATCATGAGACTGGACATAAAAGGTAAATTGTAAAAAAATAACAATGTAAAATTCTATACCAACCAAAATAATTAGAGATAAACTTGAAAAAAAAATTAAAAAATGATTTAAAAAATATAGATTTGAAAAGAAAGAGAACCAAATTTGACATAAAATAAAAATAAAACCAAGCCATAAGAGATGTAATTGGAAAACAATTTCAATTAAAAAAAGGATAAAAATAGCTAAAAAATAATAATAAAAAGAATGAGGATCATATTTGATATAAAAAAAATATCAAGGGATGAAATCCAATGATAAATTAATTTAATAAAGGATTCAAGATAAAAAAATATCATAATTAAAGAATGAGTACCAAGTCTAATTTAAAAACAAAGTATAAAAGTGTGTAATTGAAAAAATAATTAACTTAACAAATGATTCAAGACCAAATACGTTGTAATTAAAAGAATAATGACCAAACCTGATATAAAAATAAAGTATTAAGGGATGAAATTGAAAAAAAAAATTAACTCAATAAATTATTCAAGACCAAATGCATTGCAATCAAAAGAATAAAGACTAAATTTAACTTAACAAATAAATAGCCAGACTTTCTTTCTTTCTTTTTTTGCAATGGCCACTATGATTTTTTAGGTAGAGAAAGGGAAAAGAAAAAAGGAAGGGTAAAGCACCTTGCTGGAACTTCTCCATATATAGTCAAAAAACACGCACTTCACCACTACGACAAGGGTTGTAAGGCGCACTGAATGATGCCAAGATGACGGCACTCAACTTTGTGTGGGTGTTGCACGTGCCACTTGAAAAGCGTTGACGATGCATAACTTTTATGATTTAACATTGATTTATATATATATATATATATATATATATATATATTAAAATACTATATCATCCCTAACCCTACATAAGAATTACAAAAAAAAAAAACCATAGCAAAAAACCTAAAATGACACTGCATCCATAATAAAAAGAGTTTGTTTTTTAAGGATATTTAAGTAATTGACATGCATAAAAATAGTAAAAACCTAAAAATCTCATGAACAAAAAGGAATTTTTTTTTCAAGAGTTATTTGATAATTATACTATAAAAAAACATGAAATTACTAATCAATATCTCTTTTTAACAAAATTACCATTAAGCCCTGTGAAAAAGACTTATATAAAAAATTAGATTCTCATCGTGCAATCATATAGTGAAAATCTGACCTCTTTTAGTTTAAAGTTAACATACCAATATTTTTATTTTTATTTTAATTGCTTGGTCTTTAAGTAATTTGATATCACTTTGATAGTTTATTTTTTTACTTTGTGCTTTTGGTTCTTTTGTCTATTTCACTTTAATTTTTAATTTTTTTATAGTTTGATTTAAAAAAAAAAAACATTAATATCAATTATATGAGAAAATTAATTGAACATCTTGGGATGAACATCATGAAAATAACACGAATGAATAAAAATATATGTTTTTTAGATTTTTTTTAAATATTTTTAAAGAAGTTAAAATTAAGTTAGGACCATATATGTAAACAATGAAGGTGGTGGAGAATGAACACTCTAGGAGTACCATAGGTGCGGTGCTGTCTTAGAAAGAAAGAAAGAAAGAAGGAGGCACGTGGGTGAGATTGGAAAAGATCATAGTCTTTGTTTTCTGGTAATCAGAAAGAATAAAAGAATGGATACTGGTGTTAGGTAAGGCGATCATCCATGTGGAAATTATATGTTCCCAAGAAAAAAAGATAATGGGCGCGCGAGCCTGGGTGCTTAGCTGCTGCTGCTGCTTGCACCCGGAAATCGGTGGGTGTACATTAACATTATGTCCATTAATGTTATCCTCTCAACGCCATTTTAATCCCATAAGCAA
>NW_011502779.1:10318-16488 GCF_000495115.2 Populus euphratica | reverse complement strand
TGTCAAAAATTGTATTAGCTTTCCATAAAAAAAATTGAGGTCATTTGGACTTCTAGCACTCCAGTTATAGGCGAAACATTAAACAATATTTAGGCTACAGGATAAATTTAGACTTTTTTGTTGTTGCTACAATTTGGACTTGAAAATGACCTTTTTAAAACGGACATCGACATGAAAGTTGTAGGCCTATGTCTTAACTTTCCATCTATATAAAGTAGACCTAAATCTGAGATCTACACCTCCAAATATGACTTAATTACTGAACAGTGTTTCGGTTTGGATTACACCTGTATCTCTTTTCTAAGTTTGGCCATCTCTTTGTCCTTTTAATTTCAGTTCTTAAATTCATCAATCAATCCTTTCATTTATGTAATAGGGCTGCATTTAAAATGAACATTTACCATAAATTAAAGGCATCTTATATTATTAGATATGTTATTATAAAACATGCTTTAGTTAAAGAGTTCTTGATACTTCAAGTGCAAAATGATGATATAAAAACTTGATAAAAATGCACTTTTAAGTACTAATCAGTACAATTTCCATGCTCTTTCTTATTTTATTTTCTTGCCTTAGATGTATAGAAAGGTATGGATGTTAGCTTTTTAATGCCATAAGAATCAGTTTATTTTGACCTCTAGAGCTCACGCTCTGCACAAAACATCGACTAAATGTAAAATCTGTCAATTACCTCCAATTTACTCCCTTTTTGCATCTTTCATCCATAAGTGCCTTCAAAACATCAAATAAAGAATATTAAGGCATTATATATATAAAATATACACAAAATACTAGTTAAATGTGGGTGAAATTATCGAATAATATAGTTGCATCAACATGCTTTGGTTAAGGAGTTATTGATACTTCAAGTGCAAAATGATGATATAAAACCTTGATAAAAATGCACTTTTAAGTGTTTATCAAGAGGTAAAAGGTAAAAATATGAGCATATTATCATAAAAACCTAAAGTTTTGAGTGAAACATGAAAGGAGTGACATCTATTGAGTGTAAACACATGAGAGAATGTGAGGATATATTTTTTTACTATTAATATGACGATGTCAACCAAAAGTGGATTATCATCGCTAAATGATAAGAACAATTCAGAATGAGGTTATTTGACTATGCAACAACAATTGAAAATGATGAAGTTGAGGTTTGGAGAGGTTAAGAATGTGATGGCTGGATTGAGAACTAAGGTAGCTAGTCTTCAAGGAGTGCTAGCCAATAGAGCTCTTAAGGGTAAAAGGTCTACCAGACAAGTTGTTTCACTTTTAAAGGAGTTTATGCAAAGAATACAAATGAGGAGACCGAGGATTTTGATCATGGACATTGATGCAACCATATTATTTGATAATTTTACCCATATTTATCTAGTGTTTTATACATAAAATTCATTGATATTATTTGTTTTATGTTTTGAAGACACTTTTGGATGAAAGATTTAAAAACAAGTAAATTGGAGATAATTGATAGATTTGAGCTCCAATCGATGTTTTGTGCAGAACTTGAGCTTTAAAGGTCAAAACGATGTGATTCTACTGACATTCGAAAGCTAACATCCATACTTTTCTACATATATAAGGCACACACAAAGAAGGTTTCAATTTGATTAGTAGTAGTAGTAGTAGTAGTAGTAGTAGTAGTAGTAGTAGTAGTAGTAGTAGTAGTAGTAGTAGTAGTAGTAGTAGTAGTAGTAGTAGTAGTAGTAGTAGTAGTAGTAGTAGTAGTAGTAGTAGTAGTAGTAGTAGTAGTAGTAATAATAATAATAATAAAGAAAGAGAAGAAGAAGAAGATGATGAGAACTTTGAGATGGAATATTAATGTAACGATTAAACAATGATAATAACAAATGTCAAGGTTAGAGGTTCCACTAATGGTATATCAAACAAGTATAGTATAAACTCTTATTATTGAATTGGAAACCACACACAAAGGAGGTTCCAATCAGATTATATATTGTTAACATGATTACATTAGTCATCTTATTCAATTAATGCTAATACTTGTAAATCTCGTCAAGCATTCATGATTATAACTTATGTTAACAACAAATCAAGTTCCTTTCATAGCTCAGGTGTCGGTTATACCATACATTATGGGCTATGAAAGTGCCAAGCATTTGTTGTACCAAGTGTTATACAACATAAATCAAGATTAGTCATTTAACAAGCAAAGTATTAAAGAGTGAACAAGATAGCAAATATAAAACATGTTAGTATCAAACATTAAAGTCCATATTAAGTTTACATTATACTTATTCTTACACCATTAGTGTAACCTTTTCACCTTGACATAATTAACTTAGCTAGACATAATGAAAGAAAGCAAAATAGATAAACAAAATAAGAACATAAAAGTTAACTAAGTAAAGGAAAGGAAATGAAAGGCATAAACTTAATATTAATGAAAACAAAGCATAAAAAATACAAAGAGAGAAAGGAAGAGCATGATCTTGATCTGGAAATCAAGATGCCTAAATGCATGGCAAATGCCTCCTTTTATAGGCCAAAAATGGGAACTATTGATTTGATGACTAATTGATAAGTGGGTGACCAACTTTTGACTTGGTGACAATCCTTATCTTCTCTTGTCTGCCCAAAACGTCATTGATAACGTCAAAATTGGAGCCAGTTGTAAACATGAAAGTTGTAGGCAATTGTCTCAGCTTTCTTGTGTAAAAATTTCAGCTCATTTGGACTTCTAGAACTCCAGATATGGCCAAAATACCGAATAGTGCTCGGGCTGGAAGACAGATTCGGGCTTCTTTGTTGTTGCTACAATTTGGACTTGATAATGGCCTTTTTAGATCTTGGGCTCCATATGAAAGTTGTAGGCCTATGTCTTACCTTTCCATCCATATAAATTGGACCTAAATCTGAGATCTGTAGCTCCAGATATGACCCAATTACCGAACAGTGTTCCGGTTTGGATTGCACCGACATCTCTTTTCTAAGTTTGGCCATCTCTTTATCCTTGCAATTTAAGTTCTTCAAGTCATCAATCAATCCTTTCATTTATGTGATAGGCCTGCATTAAAAATAGACATTTACCATAAATTATAGGTATCTTATATTATTAGATACATTATTATAAAACATATTTTAGTTAAGGAGTTATTGATACTTCAAGTGCAAAATGATGATATAAAACCATGATAAAAATGCACTTTTAAGTACTAATCACACCCCCCAACCAGCTTATTACTAGTCCCTAGTAATCAAAGCGTTAAAATAGAAAACAAATTTGCAAATTTCACAAAGCAAGGTATTCATCATTTAACTTCCATTAGTCTATCCAGATAAACAAACTCTCATTAAATTTATATATCTGCTCAATACCTCTTAACAAGATATTAATAAACCTTTCTTTTGTGCTCAATGTATCAACACATAATTATGGGGCTTTTCTTGGAAGAAAACAAAATTTTTGTTCTAATGTTTAAGGTTAACTTCCTTGGGTTGGGATTACTATTTTTGTCTTTTTTTTTTTTTTTAACTCTATATACATATACTTTAAAAACATCATGCATCTTTAACCCATGTAATGAGCTTTCAGCTAATGACTCCCAGACCAGTTGGTCTTAGGGCATTAGGTGTTAAGACACCCCTACGAGCTTAGTAACTCGGGTCGCAGATACTGATATGTAGATAGTGCAATGTTTGATTCCCTTAAGCTTTTCTCCTCAACCCATGTAACAAGCGTTGGGCCAATAGCTCCCAAGTCAGTTGACTTTAGGGTATTAGGTGTTAAAACACCCCTTCGGGCTTAATTGCTTAGGTTAGGGAGGCTACGAAACCAAACTTATCTACATTTTTATTATCATCATTTTTTTTTCTTTTTTTCTTTTTTTTTTTTTTTTTTTTTTTTTTTTTTTTTTTTTTTTTTTTTTTTTTTTTTTTTTTCTTTTTAATTATATACAATCCCTTTCCCTTAGTTGTTACCTTTAACAAAAGAACATAAATAATGTAATAATCCAATATGCAACCCACAATCATATGTTAAAGTGTGTGTGTGTAAATTAAGGTTTAAAAATACATGTTAAATAAGTATATGAGCAGAATTAAGTGGTAACAATACGAGAGTTTGTAAACCTGAATATTTCAGGAAGTATTATAATAGACCTTGTTAAGAATGGTTACTAAGATGCGTCTCAAGAGTCACTTTAACAAAAGAACTCCTTTACTCTGCCATCCTAGTAACAACAATTATGCACATGCTTTATGAAATGAAAAACAATTTTTTTTTTATCAACTACTACCCTCTCCCCCCAACCAAAACGAGACATTGTCCTCAATGTTCTAAGGTAGAAAGATAGAGTATAGAAGATATCACCTGAAATAACGAACACTGACAAACCTGAAACACACTGAAACAAATATAAGAAACAACAAAACACAATAATAAAACCAAGCATGTGTATGTACAGGTAGTTGTGATTGTGGCTCACATCTTCCCTTGGTTTTACGTCCAAGAACGGCTTAAACGCCCTCTATGGGTCGGGGATAGGCTTCCCATCCAGTTTTCTTAAAAACTGGCAAACAGGGTCTTTTTTAGTCAGATTCCCAAGACTAAGTCGATCATGTTCTTTATGAAATAGTGGCCATAAATCATGAATTGCACGATGCACATCTCCACTAGGATGCGTCTCAAGAGTCAATAGAAGATTATCTAAAGACTCCTTACTCAGGCCATCCTTAATGAATTGTATTTTATCTTCACGGTTTATAGATACCATTCCTAAAGAACGACATTGTGTATTACAAGTCCATCTAGCACATCGATGACAGACATCCAGTCGTTTTGCACGACGTTTCTTTGCAAAAGTGCTTTTACCTGTTCCAGGCATGTGTGAAATGAAGAAGTTAGAGGACTCACCTGATAATCGGACCTTTGCTTCAATCAACCAGCGAATATCTTCAGGAATTCCATGATTCATTAATAGTCTTAATCTTGCACATCTAACACGTTAAATTTTTATAATCGCATTCTAAGGCAAACATCTAGCACGGTAAATTTTTGTAATCGCATTCTGAGGCAGAGCGGGAAAATACTTTTTCAATTTTTCAAGATTAGTGTCCATTTTCAAATGAGAATTGGAAGAGAGATTCAAAGAATTGCACAGATATATACACAGATATCAGTAATTGTGGGAAACTGAAAGAACCGACTTAAGTCACGGAGTACCGTTGTCCGCCATTTGACCGGGGTGAGAGAAACTAGCAAAAATTACTAAAAAAGAAACAGAAAAACAATGTGAGAAAAAATCAATCAACCTTTATCTACAAGATCATTCAAACTAGTTGATTCATTTTCACTAGGAAAATTATCAAAGTAAGCTTTCAAACGATGTCCATTTTCCTTAAAAACATTGTCATTCATTGAATTCTCAATATCATAAGCCCCATAAGGATTGCTCCACCTTGATCTTAGCTCTCTAGAGAATGAATAGAGTTGAGAATTAGAAAACAAATTTTTTTGACCAGTTTCAACTTTTTGATAATTTTCACAAGTTTTACAGAATGCATGCATGTCCTTGAACATGGTGGACCAATAAAATCTATTTTAAAATATTTTTTGCAGCTGTCTATGTCCTTGAATGTGATGATATAAAATCTTGATAAAAAATACACGTTTAAGTACTAATCACCACATACAAAGAAGGTTCTAGTTAGATTATAAATTGTAACATGATTACATTAGTTATCTTATTCGATTAATGCTAATACTTGTAAATCTCATTAGGTATTCATGATTATAACTTATGTTAATAACAAATCAAGTTCCTTTCATAGCTCAGGTGTCGGTTATACCATACACTATGGGCTATGAAAGTGCCAAGCATTTGTTGTACCATGTGTTATACAACATAAATCAAGATTAGTCATTTAACAAGCAAAGTATTAAAGAGTGAACAAGATAACAAATATAAAACATGTTAGTATCAAACATTAAAGTCCATATTAAGTTTACATTATACTTATTCTTACACCATTAGTGTAACCTTTTCACCTTGACATGATAAACTTAACTAAACATAATGAAAGAAAGAAAAATAAATAAACAAAATAAGAACATAAATAAGGTAAAAGTTAACTAAATAAAGGAAAGGAAATGGAAGACAAACTTGATATTAATGAAAGCAAACATAAACATTACAAAAAAAATA
>NW_011502779.1:9142-9908 GCF_000495115.2 Populus euphratica | reverse complement strand
TCTCTTTTCTAAGTTTGGCCATCTCTTTGTCCTTTCAATTTTAGTTCTTAAACTCATCAATCAATCTTTTTATTTATGTGATAGGCCTGCATTTAAAATAAACATTTACCATAAATTAAAGTTATCTTATATTATTAGATATGTTATTATAAAACATGCTTTAGTTAAGGAATTATTGATACTTCAAGTGCAAAATAATGATATAAAATCTTGATAAAAATGAACTTTTAAGTACTAATCACAACCCCCAACCAGCTTATTACTAGTCCCTAGTAATCAAAGCATTAAAATAGAAAAAGAATTTGCAAATTCCATAAAGGAAGGTATTCATCATTCAACTTCCATTAATCTATCCCGATAAACAAACTTTCATTAAATTTATATATCTGCTCAATATCTCTTAAACAAGATATTAATAAACTCTTTTTTTGTGTGCTCAAAATATCAACACATAGTTATGAAGATTTGCTGGGAAGAAAACCAAATTTGTCTTCTAATGTTTAAGGTTAACTTTCTTGGGTTGTGATTTTTTTTGTCTTTTTCTTAAAAAAATATACACATGTAACTTAAAATACAATGCATTTTTAACCCATGTAATAAGCTTTCGGCTAATGACTCCCAGACCAGTTGGTCTTAAGGTGCTTGACCGCTTTTTATGATCGGCTTGTTTTAACTCGCAAGTGCACGAGTGTGCGATGTAGCAATTAACTCGGTAAGATCGAGGTCATATCCACAGAGAGCTAGATCTGGAAATTAAGATAAGTAA
>NW_011502779.1:7574-8228 GCF_000495115.2 Populus euphratica | reverse complement strand
CAAGTTTGGGCTTGAAATAGATCATATGATATTCTTTTCTAGAATTGGAATAGAATTGATTTTTGGGATAAATTTGGAGCACTTATTTGAACCAAGATTTGCTTCAATCTTCAACTAAATGTCTCTTCAATTCTTTGTTCTGAATTCCGACATTGAATTTCCTAAATTAATTTATTTAAGCTCCAAAACCTATCGAAACATTAAAACAAACTTCATTACTGAAAAACACATCAATTATTATAAAAAAAACCAAATAAAAACAATAAATATATATGTAAAATAAGAGACTTAATGATACTTTTGATGCACAATCATAAGGCATTAGGCGTTGAGACACCCTTACGAGGTTAGTAACTTGGGTTGCAAATATTGATACTAGATAATGCAATGTTTGATTCCCTTAAGCTTTTCTCCTCAACCCATACAACAAACGTTGGACCAGTAGCTCCCAAGTCAATTAACTTTAGGGTATTAGATGTTAAAAGACCCCTTCGGGCTTAATTGCTTAGGTTAGGGTGGCTACGAAACCAAACTTATCTATATTTTTATTATCATTATTTTTTTTTTACTTTTTTTTGGCAATTTATATACCATCCCTTTCCCTTAGTTGTTACCTTCAACAAAAGAATATAAATAATGTAATAATCTAGTGTG
>NW_011502779.1:5606-7385 GCF_000495115.2 Populus euphratica | reverse complement strand
ATGCATCTTAAGAGTCATAAAAAGATCTCCTTTACTTTGCCATCATAGTAACAACAATTTTGCACATGCTTTATGAAATAGAAAACACAGTTAGTGTTTTTTCTTTTAGCTACTACCCTCTCCCCCCAGCCAAAATGAGACATTTTCCTTAATGTTCTAAGGTAGAAAGATAGAGTATATAAGACATCACCTGGAACATGGAATACTAACAAACCTGAAACACAATTAAACAAATTTAAGAAACAACAAAACACAAATATTATACTATTAATAAAACCAAAAGATACAAGTTTTTATAAACTAAGACTCAAATCATAGTTATGATTGTGGCTCATATCTTCCCTTAGTTTTATGTCCTAAAACAGCTTAAACGCCTTCTATGGGTCGGGGATAGGCTTCTCATCTAGTTTTCTTAAAAACCAGCAAACAGGGTCATTTTTAGTTAGATTCTCAAGACTATGTCAAACATGTTCTTTATGGAATAGTGGTCATAAATCATGAATTGCACGATGCACATCTCCACTAGGATGTGTCTTAAGAGTCAATAGAAGATTATATAAAGACCTCTAACTTAGGTCATCCTTAATGAATAGTATTTTATCTTCACGGTTTACAGATACCATTTCTAAAGAACGACATTGTGCATTGCAAGTCCATTTGGCACATCGATGGCAGACTTTCAGTCATTTTGCTTGATTTTTTTTCCAAAAGTGCTTTTACATGTTCTAGGCATGTGTGAAATGAAAGAATTGGATGACTCACCTGATAATCAAACATTTGTTTCAATTAGCCAGCGAATCTCTTCAGGAATTCCATGGTTCGTTAACAACCTCAATCTTGCATACCTAGTTTGGTAAATTTTTGTAATCGCATCTGAGGCAAAACGGGAAAATATGTTTTTAATTTTTCAAGAGTGGTGTCCATGTTTTAAGATGAGAAGTGGAAAAGAGATGCAAAGAGAAGAGAAGAAACAACGAATTGAACAAATATATACACAGATATCAGTTATCATGGGAAATTAAAAGAACCAATTTAAGAGTCATGGAGTACCATTATCCGCCATTTAACTAGGGTGAGAAAGACTAGCAAACCAAGAGTCACAAAAAAAAACACAAAAACAATGTTCATAAACAAAAAAAAATGCAAAAACAATTTGAGAAAAACAAAATAATCAGCCTTTATCTAAAGGATCATTCAAATCAATGGATTCATTTTCACTATGAAAATTATCAAAGTAAGCTTTCAAACGATGTCCATTTACCTTAAAAACATTATTATTCTTTAGATTCTCAATATCAAAAGCCCTATAAGGATACACACATTTCTTAATAAAGGGACCGCTCTATCTTGATCTTAGCTCCTTAGGGAATAAATAGAGTCGAGAATTATAAAGTAAAACTTTTTGACTAGTATCAACTTTTTGATAATTTTCACAAGTTTTTTAGAATGCACGTATGTCCTTGAACATGGTGAGTCAATAAAATCTATTTTGAAAGATTATCACAGCTGTCTTTTTTAACGAGAAATGACTCCCACATTCTTTAGAATGACAGCTTAATGACACTACTTACCTCATTGTCGGGAATGAATCTTTGAAATATGTGATCAGGATAATAGTTGAATAAGTAAGGGTCATCCGAATAAAAGTTTTGCGCGTCGCTCAAAAAATTTCTTTTTTCTTAGGTACTCCAATGAGCTGGCAAATCTCCTGAAGCAATAAAATTAATATTTATATCATACCAAGGCATTGGACTAAGAGAAAGTAAGGATTCGTTAGGA
>NW_011502779.1:732-5471 GCF_000495115.2 Populus euphratica | reverse complement strand
GTGATTTCTTTCTCAGAATAAATCATTTGCAAATCTTCAAATTTAACCAACTTATTTTTACTTAAAGTAGATTCAAGTTGATCATAAATTAATTACTCAATATGATCTACTCCTTGTAATTCATTATCATCTCTAGGTTGCTTGCAAATGTTGAAAATATTCATCTCCAATGTCATGTTTTCAAATGATAGCTTCATCCATCCATTCCTATAAATAATTAATACATTAAAAGTTGCAAGAAACGAACATCCTAAAATAACAAGAAATGAATTACATGCTTCAACAGGTTGTGTATCCAAGACAACAAAATCCACAGGTAAAATGAATTTATCGACTTGTATTAAAACATCTTCAACTATTCCTCTAAGAACTTTTACAAATCTATCAGTAAATAAGAGAGTTACAAAAATTAGTTTTAACTCACTTAGATTGAGACTTTGAAAAACTGAATATTAAAGTAAGTTCACCCTAGCTCCAAGATCACGTAAGGCTCTTTTAATGTTATGTTCTCCAATAAAGCAAGAAATTGTAGGACAACCAGGGTCTTTATATTTCAAAGCATTATTGTTATGAAGAATGACACTTCCTTGTTTGGCTAAAAAGACTTTCTTTTTCACATTGAGTTTTCTTTTCACAATGCACAGATCTTTTAAAAATTTAGCATAAGAAGGAACTTATTTAATAGAATCCAGCAAAGGTATAGTGATCCTTACCTGTTTGAAAGTTTTAAAGATTTTAGAGTTGTGATTGACTTTTTTTTATTTGGTCATGACATGAGGAAATAGAAGTGCTAGCGGGGAATCAATCTTTTCTTTGTAATTTTCACATTCAACCCCTTCCTGACCCTCAAAGATTGACTTATCATCTTTCTCATAAGGTTTAAAAGAAGATTTTTCAATAACCTTACCACTATGAAGAGTAATGACTAATTTGACTTCATCCATATGTTGCCTTCTAGAACTACTTGGATTTGAATTGTATTACCTTTGGGGATTTTGTTGTGGTTGAGATGGAAACTTACCTTTCTCTTGAAAACTAAGAGTAGATGTCCATTTTGCAAGAGTATCTTTAAAATCTATCATGTTTTGAGCAAGTTAAGTATCGATTGTCTCTTGCTTTTCAATGAATGTATGCAATGTTTCCTCAAGATTTCTTCTAAGAGATGGAGCATAAGGAGGTGCATATCCATGAGAATTTTAGAAATGATGGTGCACTTGAAACAGTGGTTATGAAGTTTGTGCATTATTGTTATCACTCTTCCAACTGAAACTTGGGTGATTTCTCCAACTAGAGTTGTATGTTTGCGAGTATGGGTTATCATTGGGCCTTTGACAACTATTTAAACCATGTGTCTGTACATGGAGACATTATTTAAAAGAAGGCAAGGTTGGACAATTATTGGTTGAGTGTTCATTGTTTTCACATATTGACACACAATGTTTTGAAAAGATTTAAATTGACCATTCATTTTCAATTCTAGTGCCTCGACTTTTCTAGCTAAAGATACAAACTTGGCTTAGAGGTCATGATCTTCCCTAAGGTTATACATACCTCCACTAGATAAGTATTGATACATACCCGATGCCTTATAAGTATTCGCGGGGTCCCAATTTTGAGCATTTTCAACTAACAAGTCTAAGTACTCCAATGCTTCATGGCTCGATGGATTCCAAAATGACTCAAAATATTTTCTTTTAAAAACTTTATCATTGTTTTTTGATTATTATTTTGATTTGGAATTGCCTCTATCCATTTTGAAATATAATCTATTACGACTATATGCATAAAAAACCAAATGGTGGAGGAAATGGACCCATGAAATCTATACCCCAACAATTAAAGATCTCAATGACAAGAATAGGATTTAAAGGCATCATGTGATGTTTTGAAATTGATCTTAATTTTTGACAATTTTCACAAGTCTTGCAAAATGCATGTGAGTCCTTGAACATGGTGGGCCAATAAAATCCACTTTGTAAGATTTTTGCAGTTGTCTTTCTTGATCATAAATGGCCCCCGCATGCATCATAATGACAAAATTTAATAACACTACTTACCTCATTGTATACAAATTCTATGTATACAAATCAAAGGACTAATTACTTTTATGCCAGCTATGGTCCATCCTAATGTATTTTTTTGCTTGTTCAGAGTTTGTAATAACTTAGCTTCTTGATGTGCATTAAGTTTGGAAGAGATTATTACCAGAAAAGTTTTATTTTCTCCCAAAAATAAGTATTTGAGATTGAATGGTAACGACTTCAAATCAGGTTTGGGTGGTTGAACACTTGAAGGTATGACTTAATTGATTGTGATGGAAAGTCCTCAATTTGTGGTCTCTAATTACTTGCCTTTGATTCTTCTTGAAAATAAACCATTTGCAAATCATCAAATTCATCTCTATAAGTGGTTTGAAATTGATCATGAATTAGTTTTTGAGTAAAGTCCACTTCCTGTAAATCATTATCATCTCTAGATTGCTTGTAAATGTTGAAAATATTCATCTCCAATGTCATGTTCCTAAATGATAGCTTCATTAGTCCATTCCTATAATTAATCAATGCATTAGAAGTTGCAAGAAACGGACGTCCTAAAATAATAGGAAATGAATTCCTTTCTTCAACGGGCAAAGACAAAAAAATCCACAGGATAAGTGAATTTATCGACTTGTACTAACACATCTTCAATTATTCCTCTAGGCACTTTCACATTTATTGGCAAGTAAAAGAGTTACAGAAGTTGGTTTTAACTCACCTAGATTGAGACTTTGAAAAATTGAATATGGAAGTAATTTCACGCTGGCTCGAAGATCAAGTAAGGCTCTTTCAATTTTATGCTCTCCAATAAAGCAAGAAATTGTAGGACAACCAGGGTCTTTATATTTCAAAGCATTATTGTTTTGAAGAATAGCACTTACTTGTTCGGCTAGAAAGGCTTTCTTTTTCACATGCAGTTTCCTTTTCACAGTGCATAGATCTTTCAAAAATTTAGCATAGAAAGGAACCTGTTTAATTATATCTAGCAAATGTATATTGATCCTTACCTTTTCCTCTTCACAGTGCATAGATCTTTCAAAAATTTAGCATAGGAAGGAACCTGTTTAATTGCATCTAGCAAAGGTATATTGATCCTTACCTGTTTGAAAATTTCATAAATATCAGAGTTGCGATTAACTTTTCTTTGTTTGGTCATGGCATGAGGAAATGGAAGTGCTGGCGGGGAATCAGTCTTTTCTTTATAATTTTCAGATTCAACCCCTTCCTTACTCTCAGAGATTGACTCATCATCTTTCTCATAAGGTTTAAGAGTGGGTTTTTCAATAACCTTACCACTGCGAGGAGTAGTGACTAATTTGACTTGATACATGTATTGGCTTACGGAACCACTTGCATTTGTATTGTATTGCTTGGGATTTTGTTGTGTTTGAGATGGAAACTTACCTTTCTCTTGTAAACTAAGAGCAGATGTTAATTTTGCAAGAGTATCTTTAAAATCTGTCATGTTTTGAGCAAGTTGAGTATTGATTGTCTCTTGCTTTTCAATGAATGCATGCAATGTTTCCTCAAGATTTCTTCTAGGAGGTGGAGCGTAAAGAGGTGCATATCTATGAGAATTTTGGGAATGATGGTGTGCTTGAAACAACGTTTGTGAAGTTTGTACATTGTTATTGTCACTCTTCCAATTGAAATTTAAGTGATTTCTCTAATTAGGGTTGTATGTTTGCGAGTATGGGTTATGATTGAGTCTTTGGAAACTGTTTAAAGCATGAGCTTGTTCATGGAGACATTCCTTAAAAGAAGGCAAGGTTGGACATCCATTGGTTAAGTTTTTATTTGTTTTACATATTGGTAAAATATTTCTCCCGATTTTTGAGTGAAAATGGTGATTTGTCTTTTAAAAGAGTTTATTCTATTAAATGGGAAAAACTTCTTTAAAAAATAATCTTACATTTCATCCCAAGGACGAATAGATCCTGGTCTCAAATTTCCCAGCCATGTTTTAGCTTTATCTTTTAATTAAAAAGAAAAAAAGTTTTAATCTAATGGTGTTCATGCTACAATTTAAGTCATTACAGGTGTTACAGACCTCCTCAAATTCTTTTAAATACAAGTATGGATTTTCTAAATCTAAACCATTAAAAAAAAGTAAAAGTTTGATTAGTACTTAAAAGTGCATTTTTATCAAATGACGGACAACAGTACTCTGTGACTTAAGTCGGTTCTTTTTGTTTCCTATAATAACTGATATTTGTGTATATATTTGTGCAATTCTATGAATCTCTTTTCCAATTCTCATTTGAAAATGAACATTAATCTTGAAAAATTGAAAAAGTAATTTCCCACTCTGCCTCAGAATACAATTACAAAAATTTACCATGCTAGATGTGCAAGATTGAGGTTGTTAATAAATCATGAAATTCCTGAAGATATTCACTAGTTAATTGAAGTAAAGGTCCGATGATCAGGCAAGTCTTTGAATTTCTTCATTTCACACATGTCTGGAATAAGTAAAAATAATTTTGTAAAGAAACGTCATGCAAAACGACTGAAAGTTTGTCATCGATATGCTAGATTGACTTGTAATGCACAATGTCATTCTTTAGGAATGATATCTATAAACCGTGAAGATAAAATACAATTCATTATGGATGGCCTGAGTAAGGAGTCCTTAGATAATCTTCTATTAACTCTTGAGACGCATCCTAGTGGAGATGTGCATCGTGCAATTCATGATTTATG
>NW_011502779.1:0-449 GCF_000495115.2 Populus euphratica | reverse complement strand
TAATTGCACATTCATGATAAATCCATAGGTTTGTTAAATGTTAATGGTTATTATGATAAGTTGTTGTCTTTTCTTGATCATGCTATGGAATAGGAATTTCTAGCATCTTCTGTACGACAAATCATAATCTCTGCTGCCACTGCTGAACAATTGATTGACTAACTACAATCTTTCATTCCTGTAATTGATCCCTCCATGAGTCGTATAAATTGGTCATCTAAGAAAAGCCATAAAAAGCTTAGATAAGATTTGAGGCTTCATTTGCGAATCTTTGTGGCTTTTGGTTTTAATATTATGTTTTGTTGTTTCTTATATTTGTTTCAGTGTATTTCAGGTTTGTTAGTGTTCGTTATTTCAGGTGATATCTTGTATACTCTATCTTTCTACTTTAGAACATTGAGGACAATGTCTCGCTTTGGGTAGGGGGAAGGGGTAGTAGTTAAAAAAAA
>NW_011502774.1:4089-16521 GCF_000495115.2 Populus euphratica | reverse complement strand
GCTAACTTTATTAACCTGCTATTATAATAAGCAAATAGAAAGAAAAGCAAAAAAATAACAATAATCAAGGTCAAATTATTCTATGCAAAAGATGAAATTAAAAAAAAAAATTATAAAAAAATGAAGGAAAAAATCAGATTTTCACGTAGCAAAAATTATCTAAGTTTAATAAAAAAATTAATAAGAAAATACAAGTTAACTCATGTTTACTTTATTCTTCCTATTACTTAACTAGGAATTACTTAACTAGGATGTATAGAATGATATTTATTTATTTATTTATTGTTTTATTAACTCTTTACCTAGAATATTTAGAAATTAATTAGAGTTATTATTCATCATAAAATTATATAACAATTCTTTTTTTTTAGCTCTTTTTATTGTTAGCTTCCCTCGATATTCACATGAGATATAAAAAATCAGATTTTATTTCAAATCAACCTAGGTTTATTACCACATCAGTTTAGGTTATTTACTTTAGGTTATTACCTTAACATATAATTTTTTCAACTCAGACCGATCCAGATTCAAAGTCAACTCCCCTGGCCAATCTTGAATTTATAACAAAGCCATTAAATGAGGTGTGAAATAAAAACCTTCATCTCTCTCGGTATCTCTAAATTTTCTTCTCCTCCCTCATGAATCCTGTTACCTTGTTGGCAAGCCACTACACTATTGATTCTACAGAGATCATCATTCAAATTGGTTTCCTTCCACCTAGCTTGCATCATTCATGCCACATGAGCAGATGAAATTAGATAAGATAGCCGTGGGAGAGAATAATTTATTTATTTGACGAAAATTTAAAATTTTTAAAAAGTACGTTTCAACCGTATCCCTAAATTACTTCTGAATAAATAATAATTGATTTATAAACTTTATAGATGTGAGGGAACCATGGTAGATCGTTCTCCTCACCCTCTCATTATAAGGGTTTGAAAATTTAAAAAAAAAAGAAAGAAAATTGAATGGAAAAATCAGCTAAAATGCACCCATAAAGTCAAAAGTCTTAGTTCAATGCTTAGCTTCTTAAAGGAGTTAACATTCGTATCCAAAGTCAAGTTTTGATTTAATAATTTCTCAACATTTTTCTTCTTGTAGGTGTGTTTTTGTTTTTTGTTTTTGTTTTAATTACATAATATCATGTTGTTATTACTTTGAAAATAAATCCTACTATGTTTTTTTTTAGTGTTTTTTTTTCAAGTTAATGACAACATCAATAAAGAATTTGGTTTTTGTTATATTTTTTATAGATTAATTAGGAGTTAAGTTATTTTTATTTTTATCAGGGAGTGTTGGGATAAAGATAGAGATTTTTTTTTAAAATATTTTTTTTTGAAAATATATCAAAATAATTTTTTTTATTTTTTTATTTTTAATATTAACATGTTAAAACAATTCAAAAACAATAAAAAGATTAATTATAAATAAAATAAAAAAAATATAATTGAACCATGCTTCCCAACACGGTTTAAATAATGAACTTAGAATTCAACGATTTGAATTCTGATGGTCATGTTCTCTTAGAAACAAATTTCAATCCCTCAAGGTTCCAGTATTTTAGAGAGTATTGCTTTTGAAAGTAATAATTTGAATGCGCAGTAATCATGATAAGTGAAAAGCCCGTCCGATCTTCGTGATGGCAGCTACAAGCTAGCTCTTTTGAACTTTTTGTTACGTGTTTTTTTTTTTTTTAATTAATATAGATATTCAAATTAATTTATGTATATTATGATTAATTTTATAGGTTTTAAAATTAATAATTATATAAATCTTCAATAATAATTATTATATGTAAATCTTCAATAATCATCATACAAGTAATCAATAATCAAGAATTTCAACCTTAAATTATAAACAAAACAAACCCCTTAATTAAGTTTATAGTTTTTTTTTATGAAAAAGGTACGGACAAAGAGATTTCTTATCCTTCAACTAGAGTAAAATATTTTAATTGATTAGATTTTAAATTTATTTTTTAAAATTATCAATTTAAATTTTATAAATTTTAAAATTACTAAAAATTTATATAATTATTAATTTTAAATTTTATAAAATTAATTAAAATACATATAAGAAGATAAAACAACCATATTAATAATAATAATAAATTCTTGTCCTCACGTATTTTCATTTGGGCCATGCCCTTTTATTCCATCATTAATAATCTTCCATCCCATCCCTATTTACATTCAAGTTTGGTTCTTCATTCTTTCATTGCCTAAAACCCATAATTATTAACCGTTTTCCTTTGTTCGTCAACTCACTCTACAAAAATGGCTTCCACTATTCTCTCAGCCCGGCCTGATCATATCTCTCAGCCTTATTGACCTCATGCCACACCATTCCATGGCAGATCCCGCAGATGGGTTCACCTATCATTGAGTCGATCCAACTTTGTCATTCATAAGCCTTATGACGTATCTGAAAGTGAGCGATGTAGCTTCCAAAATGGCATCCACAAGCTGTGGGTTTACTCTGCTGACAACCCTTTCAAGTCTGGGAGCAATACTAGTCCCGGGACTGAGGTCTGCGTTCGAGCAAGCACCATGCATAAT
The DNA here is from genome assembly GCF_000495115.2 of Populus euphratica. Lineage (NCBI taxonomy): Eukaryota > Viridiplantae > Streptophyta > Magnoliopsida > Malpighiales > Salicaceae > Populus > Populus euphratica. The sequence goes on along the minus strand of NW_011502774.1, from coordinate 13,963 downwards.
ATATGTACGTGACAGTATCCAAGAAACTTTTCTGGGTTCCTGCTCAAAATTCTTGGTAACTTTTCTCCACTTGCTCAACGATGATATATGACTCAATCTATGTTCAACAATGATATGACTACACTTCTGGTGTGTTGCAATTTGAAGGATATGCATACGTGCCATCAGGCACAACTGGTGTACTGTCCATCATGCAAATCTTCGGAGGTGCTAGCGCAGCCACAACCTTGATGCTTGGAGTCTACAATGGAGCACTATCTTACTACAGGGCTCCAATTGCTCAAAACATATACGATAGATGGTTTAGAGTCAACGTAATCCATGATGCTGGTGCCCCAAAAGTCAAAGTCTACATTGATGGGTCACTGGTGCACGAAGCTAATGGGAATGGGGCTTCATCCCATTACTTCAAATTTGGAGTCTATGCACTGGAGGGTGCGTCCGATTATATGGAGTCTCGTTGGAGGGGAATCAAGGTCCTAAGGAAGTAATTATGGATATATGTGCCTGTTCACGTAAATGTAGAAGACATTATTAGTCTTGGAATAAAATAAAATAAAAATATTATTAATTTATTCATGATATGCATGGATTTTTATTAATTATGTATGTATTTTTTTTAAATACACAAGCTCTTAATATATTAATATAATTTGATTTAACAAAATTATTTAAAAAATGTTTCCAAGAATAAAAAATAATATCCGATGGACCTTTCCAATGCATAAAATACAAGCCCAATCTCCTCCCACTGCGATTTGAAGGCTGCTATCCTGGCCCATCCCAAGATTCCTCTCATTCGATCTCAACCACATATCACAAATCCGTATTAAAACTATTAAAAATATATAAAAAATTAATTTTTAATAAAATAATTAAATTTTTAGAAAATATAATTTGCTACACAATCCCAGACATTTTTTTAAAATACAAGCATTACCTTGTCTTCCTTGATTATATATAAAATGAATCTAAAGACAACACTTAATGGGTGGATCTTGTTAACTTAACCCATGTAATTACAAAGATACAGAAAAATGTATCTCGAAACCAACAAAAAGTTTTAAGATATGATAATTTATGACAATAAAGAGTCATATCGATGAAAACAAAAACTATTATTCTTTTATTACTCGAAGTAGCTTACATTCTCACGTTGAATTTGAGGATGTCGTTCTAACTTCGCTAACATTCAGCCTCCAACCACATCTCATCAATCTGCGATAAACTCTGCAAAGATATTTATGCACACACATTTAGCAATATTCTACATTTATCTGTCTTTATCAGACACCACATCATGATAAATGTATTCTGTTTAACTATCATGGATCCGCCATTTTTTTTAATTTAATGTAGATATAAAGTTATACCATTGATTGTCTTGTCGTGCACCCATATCAACAACACCATTAAAAAAAAACCTTAATTTGCTAATATTTCTAGCATGGTTTTAAAATACATCCTTCGATCCACGATTTAAGTATCAATCAATCAAAAATAAAAAGTCATACGCGAGCTACTAAACATGCATGCGCATCCAACACAAATTGTAGAATTTGCTGGAAACTTACATATTCCCTTTAGGGTTTTTACCCACCTTTGACACCAAGCAGATGGTTAGCATTGTTCTGACTGGGATCCTATACCACGCACTTTTTATGCCAGTTGGATTCTTAAATATAATTTGGTTAGTTGACTATTAGTAAACCCCATCTTAGATTGAGTGAGGATTGCTTCCTCTATTGTTTCAAAAACCTAAACAAAAAAAAAAAATTCTCCATCTTCTGGATACAGTAATGGAAATGGTGGTGTGTGGCTTTGAAACAAAAGGGAAATTATGGCTATCCAACTCCATTCTTACACCACCAAATTTTCAACCAAATTTACAGTCGTTGCTTCAAGTCTCTTTCAGGTATCTCCAATCCAACTACTTTTATTTTGCATTTGATGTGGGGGGGGGGAGGTTGTTGAGTTTGGATCAAACACCCTTTTTTTCAAGAACTTTCAAGAACAAGCTCTGATACCAGTTGTTAGGAGATCCAAACATTCAAACATACACAAATTTACGTGGTTCGGCAACTTGCCTACTCCACGGAGCTACTGGTTTTTATTAATCAAGCTCAAAAGCAATACAAACAACAAAACAAGGAGGAGGAGAAAACTTCTCAACTCAACTCAACTCTCACCCTTAGCTCTCTCTCTGTGTTTCTCTCTATTTCGTGGTGATCATCAGCTATCAATGTCACTCTTTATTTATAGCTGATGTGGGAGACAAGTTTCTTCTTTAGTCAACAATGGTGGGCAACAATTTCTTTGGTTAGGCACCCACCATGCAACCACCATTGACTTTAGCCATGTCTAACATGGCTGCCACCAACCATGTTGTGTCCACACCCAACAATCTCCCACTTGGACACAAATGACGCTAGATCTGTTTTTTAATCTTTAAGTCCAACTGAAGCTTTACACAGCTTTAGTTTATCAAGAGTGACTCCTTTGGTTAACATGTCAGCTGGATTCTTGCTTCCACAGATCTTTTCAAGTAACAGTTGTTCATCGTCGAGCAGTTGCCGGATGAAGTGATATTTGATCTATATGTGCTTTATTCTGGAGTGAAATGCTGGATTCTTGGTAAGGAAGATTGCACTCTGACTGTCACTATACAAAGTACCCTTTCCATGCATCTTGCCCAATTCTTGCAGGAAACTCTGTAGCCATACTATCTCTTTTGCGGACTCTGAAACTGCAACATATTCAGCTTCTGTCGTTGAAAGAGCAACTATCTTTTGCAAGGTAGAACTCCAAGAAACAGCAGTGCCTCCTAGAGTGTATATATAACCTGTAGTACTCTTTCTGCTATCAACATCTCCTGCTAGATCAGCATCTATAAAGCCTTCAAGTTTCAAACCGCCAGCTGTGAAAATAAGACATGTCTCCGATGAGCCTTTTAAGTACCTCATGATCCATTTCACTGCCTCCCAATGCTGCTTTCCAGGATTGCTCATATATCGGCTTACAACTCCCACTGCATGGGCAATATCTGGTCTAGTACAGACCATGGCATACATCAAAGAGCCGATAGCTGAGGCGTATGGAATCTGGTCCATGTATCCACGTTCTAGCTCAGTTTTTGGTGACTGGTCTCTATTGAGCTTGAAATGATTCCCCAGAGGTGTACATACTGGCTTAGCATTATCCATACTAAACCTGCTAAGAACCTTCTTGACATACTCTGCCTGTGAAAGCTTTAGTATGCCTTTGTCTTTGTCTCTGATGATTCTCATGCCAAGTATTTGTTTAGCAGCTCCCAGATCCTTCATTTCAAACTGTTTTGACAACTGTTGCTTTAGCTTGTCAATCTCTTCTATGCTGGAACCTGCAATTAACATATCATCCACATATAGCAGTAGAATGATATAGGAGTTGTCAAAATGTTTGACATAGCAACAATGATCAGCCTGACATTTTGTGTATCCCGTACTACACATGAAGTTATCAAACTTCTTGTACCACTGTCTTGGAGCTTGCTTCAAACCATATAGGCTCTTCTTTAGTTTGCAAACTTGACTCTCCTTTCCTGGTATTGCAAACCCCTCTGGTTGTTGCATGTAAATTTCTTCCTCCAATTCTCCATGAAGAAATGTTGTTTTTACATCTAATTGTTCAAGATGTAAATTTTCTGCAGCTACTATCCCCAGAACAACTCTGATCGTTGTAAGCTTCACAACTGGAGAAAATATCTCAGAATAGTCGATCCCTTTCTTTTGCTGAAACCCTTTTACAACAAGTCTTGCCTTGAACCGTTTGCTTCCATCATGCTCAGTCTTTACTCTGTAGACCCACTTGTTTTGCAAGGCCTTCTTTCCTTCAGGCAGTTTGGTTAACTCTCAAGTCTTGTTCTTCAGCAATGACTCCATCTCATCCTTCATGGCTAACTCCCACTTGCTCGAGTTTCCATCTTGTAAGGATTCTTCATAATTTAATGGTTCACCACCATCGGTCAGCAAGATATAATTCAGTAGAAGTGTGAACCGTTGTGGAGGCTTTATAGTCCTGGAAGACCTGCGAACAGCTGGTTCACTTGGCTCTGCACTATTTTGTGTAGAAGTGGTGGGTACTGAAGTGCTTGAACTGTCTTGTATGGACTCTTGAGTGGTAACATCAGGAAGCCCTTCTAATTGTATGAATTCAGATTTCTGTGGACTCGTATCTGAATCAGTTATCTCTAGTTCTGTACTTGATTTGTCTTTGTACAAAACTTTCTCGTTGAAGATCACGTTCCTACTTCTGATAATCTTCCTATTTTGATCATCCCAGAACCGAAATCCAAATTCTTCATCTCCATAGCCAATAAAGAAACATTTCTTTGATTTGGCATCCAGCTTGTTGCGAGCATCAGAGTCTACATGCACATAGGAAACACACCCAAAGACTTTTAGGTGAGCAAGCTGTACTTCTTTTCCTTTCCAGACTTCCTCGGGCAGTCTGAACTCTAAGGGTACTGATGGTCCACGGTTGATCAAGTAAACTGCAGTATGAACTGCATCAGCCCAGAATGTTTGAGGTAGCCCAGAATGCAACCTCATGCTTCTAGCTCGTTCATTGATGGTCCAGTTCATCCGTTCAGCAATACCATTCTGTTGTGGTGTGCCTGGAACTGTCTTTTCCATTCTGATACCGTTGACAGCGCAATACTCCTTGAAACCTCCATCAATGTATTCTCCTCCATTATCAGATCGTAAGCATTTCAGCTTCAAACCTGATTCAGTCTCAACCATAGCCTTTCATTTCTTGAACGTGTCAAACACATCAGATTTATTTTTCAGAAAGTAGACCCATACCTTTCTGCTAAAGTCATCAATAAAAGTGACATAGTACCGAGAACCGCCAAGAGATGCTACTAGAGCTGGTCCCCATAAATCTGTGTGCACCAGTTCTAGTTTTCTTGGTCTTAAGGTCCTGCCAACCTTTAAGAAACTTAGCTTCTTCTGTTTTCCGAGAACACAGCTTTCACAAATGTCTAGATCAACATTTTTTAATTCTGGCAGCTTTCCCTTTGACTGAAGTATCTTCATCCCCTTTTGACTCATATGGCCGAGTCTACAATGCCATAGTTGTGCCTGATTATCTGCTTCAGTAGAGGCAATTATATCTGCTGATCTTGTGGTCATATACAGAGTGCCAGTTTTCTTTCCACGAGCCAAAACCATTGCTCCCTTTGATACCTTCCACATTCCTCCAGAGAAAAGGATTGAATGGCCACTATCATCAAGTTGTCCGACCGAGATCAACTTCTTCTTTAGTTCAGGAACATGCCTTACATTTTGCAAGTTCCATGTAGATCCATTCATTGTCTTGATTTGCACATCTCCTATACCCACAATATCCAATGGTTGTCCATCGGCCAGATAGACTACCCCATAATTTCCAGCAGTGTAATTTTGCATCATTTCATGGTGTGGAGTATAGTGAAATGAAGCTCCAGAATCAAGAACCCAATCATCAATAGGACTATGTACTGCAAGGATCAAAGCATCTTGTACCTCATCTGTAGTGGCATTTGCAGAATCAGCTTCAGGTTTCTTTGGTTTTGTGCAACTCCTCATAAAATGGCCAAGTTTGCCACAATTCCAACATTCAACCTGCTTCCTGGGTCCAAACTTGCTTTTGCTTCTGTACCTGGATTTTGATCTGCCTCTGGATAAGCCTCTGTCTTGTCTCCTTCCTCGAGTGTTGATGTTGAAAGCTGAACCTGAACTTGAGCTTTCACCCGAGTCTTTTCTTCGTACTTCTTCAGCTAAAATTAGGTCTCGGATATCATCATACTTTAATTTGGATTTTCCAGCTGAGTTGCTTACGGTTGTTCTCATACCTTCCCAACTGCTTGGAAGTGAAGCTAGCAAAATAAGTGCTCGGATCTCATCATCAAACTCAATTTCAACGGATGACAATTGATTTGTGATGGTGTTGAAATTATTAAGATGCTGTGTAACAGAGGTGCTTTCTGTCATTTTCAGGTTGAACAGCTTCTTCATCAAGTGCACTTTGTTATTTGCTGATGGCTTCTCATACATCCCAGACAAGGCTTCCATCAATCTTGCTGTGGATTTCTCTTTTGTAACATTATGAGCAACTCTTCTTGACAATGATAGCCGGATAATGCCCAAGACTTGTCTATCAAGTATTTGCCAATCTTCTTCTGACATGTTTTCTGGCTTGCTCCCCAACAGAGGAAGATGAAGTTTCTTCCCATATAGATAATCTTCAATTTGCATTTTCCAATATCCAAAATCAGTTCCATCAAATTTTTCAATTCCTGCAGCCTTTATTTCATCAGCCGTTTTTACACTTTCTCGGATTTGAATCTCAAAAATCTGACCTTACAGATGTGTCCGGAATGGCCAAAAATGCTGGAAACGACACTGAGATCACCCAAATCGGACTTCGGATGGCTCCGATTTAAACAATCAAAAATTGAGATAACTAGACGCCGCAGATGAAGCCACGTGGCAGGAGGAATAGTCGCTGCGCCACACCGGATCAAAACCCAGTTTTGCTGACGTGGCTAGATGACGTGTCAGACACGTAGACAATGTGGGGTCCACCCAATCTGACGTGGCAGACCCACAGAGATCTTCGTATAACGTGTCAGTGGTGACGTGGCCGATGACGTGTCTGGTGACGTGGCTGGTGACCGTGTCGAATGGCTGATGTGGCAGGTGACTTTGGCTGCTGACTGTGCCGAACGGCTGATGTGGATGCTGATGTGGCAGAGTCGAGTTGCAGGAAACGGCGAGGAAGACGCGTGAGGCGCGTACGGCGCGTCTGTGCGCGTGGACAGTACTGGTGGTGGCGCGTGCAGGCGCGTGCGGGCATGCAGGACGTCGGATTTTCACCGGGTTTTCACCAGTGGATTCCTCTCGTCGTGATCTTCACAGTGGTATGTTCAAAAACACGTTTTGAGAACTTTGATTTTTGAGTTTGGATCAAACACCCTCTTTTTCAAGAACTTTCAAGAACAAGCTCTGATACCAGTTGTTAGGAGATCCAAACATTCAAACACACACAAATTTACGTGGTTCGGCAACTTGCCTACTCCACGGAGCTACTGGTTTGTATTAATCAAGCTCAAAAGCAATACAAACAACAAAACAAGGAGGAGGAGAAAACTTCTCAACTCAACTCAACTCTCACCCTTAGCTCTCTCTCTGTGTTTCTCTCTATCTCGTGGTGCACATCAGCTATCAATGGCACTCTCTATTTATAGCTGATGTGGGAGACAAGTTTCTTCTTTAGTCAACAATGGTGGGCAACAATTTCTTTGGTTAGGCACCCACCATGCAACCACCATTGACTTTAGCCATGTCTAACATGGCTGCCACCAACCATGTTGTGTCCACACCCAACAGGTTGTTGTGTGGAGGAGGGAATAAATGTTGTGGGTTTTGACGGAAGACAGGCTGTGGTGGCAATGGCTGTTATGGGTTGACGCTACTAAAGTGAATATTAAATTCTACTCTCTAGGTTTCTATTGATGTGATGGTCTTGTGGAAACAAATTAACGGAAGATCAGTGCAAAGGCTTTTGTGAGGAGGTGGTTACCAAATCCATCAAATAAAGCTAGAGCATATATAGTTGAATATGCAAGTAATTTCACTGTTTCCTTCAATTTCGAGAGTCTTTGAGCTGTTTTTCTTCACCAGTCTTCATGACAAGGAGATCCACTTGATGGAGATTGTAGTTCATGGTTTTGATGCAAGGTCCCATTTTTTTCCCTGCAAATATATGGATTCATTCATGTAAAAGTAAACTTGAGGGAAGAATTATCTTTAAAAATAAAGTGAGTGTTGTTTACCTGGGCTTTTTTTAACTAAGTTCTTGTGTTTCATGTTCTACAGGATGGCTGGTGGCATAGCTCTACAGTACTTATTTAGTAAATTCGCTGTTATTTGTTGTAATGCAGGATGGAGCAAGGGCGTGGAGGGAGATACCGATATAAAGCCTAGCGTGCACCACACATTTGACAAGAGCCCGACACAAAAATATTATGGCAATCTAATAATTATGGTGATTTTGTAATTTCAGCAATTCTAAGTTTTATGGTGTTTTTGTTATTTTTGCATTTAAAGTGGGGCTCTTTGGTTATTAAATGAAATGTAATGGAATCCTTCTATACATATATATGCGCGCGCATGCTTGTATAGTAAATCATAGCGAGGATATAAAGTGTTTGTGTGTTTATTGTTGTTTCGGATGGTGCATTTGCAAGGTTTAATCACCATTAATTTTTTGTTAGTTTCCGTGATTTTTTTCCTGTTAAGGTCTGTTTGGATTTTGGAGCGCTAATGGATTCTTTACTTGGATACTTTTGAAAGAATCCAAACAGAGCCTTAATTTGCTCTGAATATTTTTTTTTTGGATTCAGAGCCTCTTTGGATGCTGAGAAATTGGTAGGATTGTTTTCTTGGCATGTTTTTCTTAACCAAACAGTTTATGACCCAGAATATTAGTTGCAAATGTGGGCCATTCAGATTCTGTAAACAAAAAGAGATTATAGCGTAATTGATATTCAGTGTTGATATTTCATTGGAAAATTATTTGCATAAGAACTATAAAAAAAAGGAAACATGGAAACATAAAAAATAAATAATAATAAGTAGAGGCTTCACTTGTGGTTGGGAAAAAAAATGGGTTCTGGTGTTGGAGAAGATGAATGAGCAGTGGCATCGCAGTAGACGAGCAGGATATCACCTTCTTGAACGGTGAAACCAAGGGAGGCAAGCATGGAAGGCCAGCAATGGTGTCCGATGATGCGGAAGGCCTGGCAGCAGCTAGGGCGGAGATAAGTCTCGCCGTTGACGAAGAAGAGAAGGACATTGGAGATGCAGGATTGGAGGTGGAGTAAGGAGCCCCAGCAGGTGGTTTCTTCGTTGTCTAACCGGAGACGGGCAGCGAGAGTTGTGTGGGTGGAGACTTGAGGGTGTGCCATCATGCACCACAAGTGGTTTCTCCCACCAACAGAGGGTGTGCTATCATAGGCATGGAGGCTGTGGAGCATGTGAGGAAGAAAGTGAGCAAGAGCTTGAAAGAGAAATCCATTGGAGACTGGGAGGAATGTAAAGGAAGTTGCGTGGAGGAGATGGAGTTTGTAGTTTCATTTTATAGACGAGGAGCTTGGATTGTTTATCATTATGGGGAGCTTAAGAGACTGAAAAGGAGTGAATGGGAGATTTATTGAGGATTTTGAGAGTTCAGGAGCTCTAGTAACGGCTGATGAAAGGGTTTAGCTGTTTTGTAAGTTAATGGATTATGAATTATTCATAATAGTCATTGATGATAATATGTCTGTTAATGATCACTGGATAGTCCTGCTTGTTCATTGATGACTCCGTCGTTTTACAGGCTCGACGGAGTCACTTTCCGGTGGAGCTGTAGAAATTGATTGATGACAGATGATGCATGCAGACACACGGTGCCTGTGGGCATGGCCATTTTTGTATGTTAACTGAAGAGAAAGAATGTCTCATGAAAGAGTTTGGAGTCACAGTATGCGTTTGCTGCATGTGCTATTGCATTGGATTTACTAAAAACTGAACCCATACTAGTGTCTCCTACCATATGATCTCTCGCTGGTCTGCTCTGTCAAGGTAGTCTAGCCGGAATTTTTGGGAATTTTCCGATGACAAGTTAAGCAAAACTAGTGAAGAAATGTAGTGGGGAATTAAAGGGTGGTTTGGGAATTTTTGTTCATATCGCTTTCAGTCACTCAGTTCTTCATAATAGTTTCATTGTTGTCAAATGTTTTGTGAAGGTACATTACCGGAACAGTGATGCAAATCTAGTTGCTCAGGAATTACCCTAACCTTGACCC
>NW_011502774.1:0-1517 GCF_000495115.2 Populus euphratica | reverse complement strand
ATATATATATAAGAATGAGAGTGAAAGTCAAAATAAAAAAAGAGGGTAATAAAAAATTTTCATTTGAGGGGTTAAATTGAAAAGAAAAAAAACTTCAACAAAAGAAAGAGAAAATCACAACAATGAGGACTAGAAAAAATTAATACACTATAAACTTTGATTGAATGATAAAAATGAAAACCAATAAAATTTTAACTAAAAAGCTATGGAAAAAAATTAGAAATAAAAAACAAGAATTGAATTGAAGAAAAACAAATATATGACAAATTGTAATTGAAGGACTAAATTGAAAATAAACAAAAATTTTATAAAAATGCTAGGAAAAATTTAAAAATAAAAAATAAGGACTAAAATAAAAACATTAAAAACAAAAAGGATGCATATGCATTTTTTGAGGGAGGAGAGGGAAAAAAGAAAAAGAAAAGAGAAAAAATCACTAACAACATACCATTTATCTTACACTAACATATATCATATCAAGAGAAACATGATATAATAATGCTTCTAATAACACGATGAAAGACGACATTTAATGGTCAGAATCCTCCACAAGCATCACTCGAATATAACAGATGGATTTCACTTTTTCACACAAACATGTCATATACCATCAACTTGTTTTTAATATTTTATATTGCTAAAATACATAAATGCTTCTAATCCTAGTAAGAAATAAGCCACAAAACAATAGACACATACCAAAATATTCCTCTAAGAAAACTTTAAATTATTTAATCCTGAGGGCATTTAAATCTTTTTATTGTTCATAAAAAAATAAAATGACCACAAAACTCCTTAATAAAAGTTTTTTTTTTTTTGTTAAAAAGTAATTTTAGTAACTTAACTGTTCAAAAATACACAAAAATCTTTATGCCTTTAATAAGTTTTTAAAAGACATGTGTTCTTTATAAAAGATCAAAATATCTTCATTACAAACCTTTATTTTTGTTTTGAAAAGGGAAAAATAGAAAAAAACAATATTGATATATTATGGATATTCATAATGTTTTTTCTACTTGTTTTAGAGTTTTTTTTTTTTAATTTTGTTCTGTAATTTTCAAAATAAATCAATGAGTTCATAATTGAATAAATAATATTCTCTTATAAGTACAAAGATGAATTCTAATGTTCATGTTCTAACTATGTAATTCAAAAATTAGTCTGGAAAAGACTAGAATCACTAAATTATTGAGTTATCTTATGAATTATTAGATGAACTTATGGTATACTAGAATAACTCTGCTAATTATTAGGTAAATTATTTTTATTAAAATATCATTGTTTTTTTTTTAATTTTCTTGGTATTCACTTATCTTTATTTGAATTGAATTCAACTAGGTGAATCAAGTTTTACATAGTTAATATCTTATTTGATTTAATTAAAAATATAATGAGAATAAGTCTCATAAGTCTTAAATTTTCTATGTCAATTTGTCATATTAGATTAAATTTAATAATTATAATTAAAAATGTATATTTATAAAAAAATTAAAATAAAATTCAACCACATTCATAAA
>NW_011502828.1:3837-16112 GCF_000495115.2 Populus euphratica | reverse complement strand
TTTCCAAAGGGCCAACCACAACCCATACTCCCAAACATACAACCCTGGTTGGAGAAATCACCCAAATTTCAGTTGGAAGAGTGAGAACAACAATGCACAAACTTCACAACCACCGTTTCAAGCACACCACAATTTCCAAAATTCTCATGGATATGCACTTCCTTATGCTCCACCTTCTAGGAGAAATCTTGAGGAAACATTGCATGCATTCATTGAAAAGCAAGAGACAATCAATACTCAACTTGCTCAAAAGATGACAGATTTTAAAAATACTCTTGCAAAATTAACATCTGCTCTCAGTTTCTAAGAGAAAGGTAAGTTTCCATCTCAAGCACAACAAAATCCCAAGGGGCAATATAATGCAAATGCAAGTAGTTGCGGAAATCAACACATAGATCAAGTCAAATCAGTCACTACTCTGCGCAGTGGTAAGGTTATTGAAAAACCCTCTTTTGAACCTTATGAGAAAGCTGATGAGTCAATCTCTGAGGGTAAGGAAGGGGTTGAATCTGAAAATTGCAAAGAAATGACTAATTCACCGCCAGCACTTCCATTTCCTCATGCCATGACCAAACAAAGGAAAGTCAATCACAACTCTGACATTTTTGAAATTTTCAAACAGGTAAGGATCAATATACCTTTGCTGGATGCTATTAAACAGGTTCCTTCCTATGCTAAATTTTTGAAAGATCTATGCACTGTGAAGAGGAAACTGAATGTGAAAAAGAAAGCCTTTCTAGCCGAACAAGTGCTATTCTTCAAAATAATAATGCTTTGAAATATAAAGACCCTGGTTGTCCTACAATTTCTTGCTTTATTGGAGAGCATAAAATTGAAAGAGCTTTACTTGATCTTGGAGCTAGTGTGAATTTACTTCCATATTCAGTTTTTTAGAGTCTCAATCTAGGTGAGTTAAAACCAACTTCTATATCTCTTTTACTTGCCGATAGATCTGTAAAAGTGCCTAGAGGAATAATTGAAGATGTGTTAGTACAAGTCGATAAATTCATTTATCCTGTGGATTTTATTGTCTTGGACACAAAACCTGTTGAAGCATGTAATTCATTTCCTGTTATTTTAGGACGTCCGTTTCTTGCAACCTCTAACGCATTGATTAATTGCAGGAATGGATTGATGAAGCTATCATTTGGAAACATGACATTGGAGATGAATATTTTCAACATTTGCAAGCAACCTGGAGATGATAATGATTTACAAGAAGTAGATCATATTGACGAATTAGTTTATGATCAACTTGAATCTACTTTAAGTAAAAATGAATTGGATGAAACTGAAGATTTGCAAATGGTTTTTTCTAAGGAAGAAATCATGGATGAAACAAGCACCGAAAATGTTGATGCGAATCTTTTGTCAACAGCGACAACAGATTGGACATCTGACATCACACCAATCGATGATTACTTTCCTAACGAATCCTTACTTTCTCTTAGTCCAATACCTTGGTATGATAAAAATATCAATTTTCTTGCTTTAGGAGATTTGCCAGCTGATTGGAGTAATCAAGACAAAGAAAAGTTTTTGAATGAAGTGAAGAATTTTTATTGTGATGACCCTAACTTATTCAAATATTGTCCTGATCAAATATTTCAAAGATTCATTCCCGACAATGAGGTAAGTAGTGTCATTAAACTTTGTCATTCTGAAGCATGTGGAAGTTATTTCTCGTCAAAAAAGACAGCTACAAAAATCTTTCAAAATGGATTTTATTGGCCCACCATGTTCAAGGACACACATGCATTCTGCAAAACTTGTGAAAATTGTCAAAAAATTGACACTAGTCAAAAAGTTTTGTTTTATGATTCTCAACTCTATACATTCCCTAAAGAGCTAAGATTAAGATGGACCAATCCTTATGGGGCCTGTGATATTGAGAATTCAATGAATGACAATGTTTTTAAGGAAAATGGACATCGTTTGAAAGCTTACTTTAATAATTTTCCTAGTGAAAATTAATCAGCTGGTTTGAATGATCTTGTAAATAAAGGCTGATTATTCTTTTTTTCTCACATTTTGTTTTTTTGTGTTTCTTTTTGAGTGATTTTTGCTAGTTTCTCTTACCCCGGTCAGATGGTGGACAACGGTACTCCGTGACTTAAGTCGGTTCTTTCAGTTTCCCACAATAACAAATATTTGTGTACATATTTGTGCAATTCTTTGAATCTCTCTTCTAATTCTCATTTGAAAATGGACACTAATCTTGAAAAATTGAAGAAGTATTTTCCCGCTCTGCCTGAGAATGCGATTACAAAAATTTACCGTGTTAGATGTGCAAGATTGAGATTGTTAATGAATCATGGAATTCCTGAAGATATTCGCTGGTTGATTGAAGCAAAGGTCTGATTATCAGGTGAGTCCTCTAATTTCTTTATTTCACACATGCTTGGAACAGGTAAAAGCACTTTTGCAAAGAAGCGTCGTGCAAAACGACTAGGAGTCTGTCATCGATGTGCTAGATGGACTTGTAATACACAATGTCGTTCTTTAGGAATGGTATCTATAAACCGTGAAGATAAAATACAATTCATTAAGGATGGCCTGAGTAAGGAGTCTTTAGATAATCTTCTATTGACTCTTGAGACGCATCCTAGTGGAGATGTGCATCGTGCAATTCATGATTTATGGCCACTATTTCATAAAGAACATGATCGACTTAGTCTTGGGAATCTGACTAAAAAAAGACCCTGTTTGTCAGTTTTTAAGAAAACTGAATGGGAAGCCTATCCCCGACCCATAGAGGGCGTTTAAGCCGTTCTTGAACGTAAAACCAAGGGAAGATGTGAGCCACAATCACAACTACCTGTACATACAAATGCTTTTTCAAAAAGTAAATAAATAAATAAATAAAAAGAGAGAGAGAGAGAGTGTGAGACTCTAGCTGGTCTACATATAGGTGTTATGATTGCCTTTCTCATTTGTCATCTATAAAACCCTCTCTTCCTTCCCTTCATTTCTACTCAACCCATACATTCAACAAATACAGAAGTGTGTAGAAATGGCAAGTTCCTCAGGTCATCAAATAAGAAATATTTGTGTTTTCAGTGGATCTAGTCCTGGGAAAGAAAAGGAGTTTTTAGAATCAGCAAATCATCTTGGTCAGGTGCTAGCTGAGAGAAAGATTCATTTAGTGTATGTGGGAGGCAGTCTTGGGTTAATGGGAGGTGTGTCAATAGCTGCATTTTTAGGAGGTAATCAAGTTTTGGGGGTCGTCCCTGAAGCTTTGGCACAAGGGGACATCATTGGAAAAACAATTGAAGAGGAACTTCAGGTCTCCACAATGTCGGCTCGAATGAATGCAATGTTTAACCATGCTGATGCTTTCATTGCTTTACCAGGTGGTCTAGGCACATTGGAAGAGATCTTTCATATTTCCTCTTGGGCTCAATTGCACATTCACCATAAACCCATAGGTTTGTTAAATGTTAATGGTTATTATGATAAGTTGTTGTCTTTTCTTGATCATGCTATTGAACAGGAATTTCTAACATCTTCTGCACGACAAATCATAATCTCTGCTACTACTGCTGAACAATTGATTGACCAACTACAATCTTTCATTCCTGTGATTGATCCTTCCATGAGTCGTATAAATTGGTCATCTACGGGAAGCCGTAAAAAGCTTAGATTGGATTTGAGCCTTCATTTGTGAATTTTTGTGCTTTTGGTTTTATTATTATGTTTTATTATTTCTTATTTTTGTTTCAGTGTGTTTCAGGTTTTGTCAGTGTTCGTTATTTCAGGTGATATCTTTTATACTCTATCTTTCTACCTTAGAACATTGAGGACAATGTCTCGTTTTGGTTGGGGGGAGAGGGTAGTAGTTGATAAAAAAAAAAATGTTTTTCATTTCATAAAACATGTGCATAATTGTTGTTACTAGGATGGCAGAGTAAAGGAGTTCTTTTGTTAAAGTGACTCTTGAGACACATCTTAGTAACCATTCTTAACAAGGTCTATTATAATACTTCCTGAAATATTCAGATTTACAAACTCTCGTATTGTTACCACTTAATTCTGCTCATATACTTATTTAACATGTATTCTTGACCCTTAATTTACACACACACACTTTAACATATGATTGTGGGTTTCATATTGGATTATTACATTATTTATGTTCTTTTGTTAAAGGTAACAACTAAGGGAAAGGGATTGTATATAATTAAAAAAAAAAACAAAAACATGGAAAAAAAAAGGAAAAAAAAATGAAAAAAAAATGAAAAAAAAAATGATGATAATAAAAATATAGATAAGTTTGGTTTCGTAGCCTCCCTAACCTAAGCAATTAAGCCCGAAGGGGTGTTTTAACACCTAATACCCTAAAGTCAATTGTCTTGGGAGCTATTGGCCCAACGCTTGTTACATGGGTTGAGGAGAAAAGCTTAAGGGAATCAAACATTGCACTATCTACATATCAGTATCTACGACCCGAGTTACTAAGCTCGTAGGGGCGTCTTAACACCTAATGCCCTAAGACCAACTGGGCTGGGAGTCATTAGCTGAAAGCTCGTTACATGGGTTAAAAATGCATGATTTTTTTAAATTATATGAAAATAGATTTTTTTTTTTTAAAAAAAAGACAAAAATAATAATCCCAACCCAAGGAAGTTAACCTTAAACATTAGAATAAAAATTTTGTTTTCTTCCAAGAAAAGCCCCATAATTATGTGTTGATACATTGAGCACAAAAGAAAGGTTTATTAATATCTTGTTAAGTGGTATTGAGCAGATATATAAATTTAATGAGAGTTTGTTTATCTGGATAGATTAATGGAAGTTAAATGATGAATACCTTGCTTTGTGAAATTTGCAAATTGTTGTAACGCTTTGATTACTAGGGACTAGTAATAAGCTGGTTCAGGGGTGTGATTAGTACTTAAAAGTGCATTTTTATCATGGTTTTATATCATCATTTTGCACTTGAAGTATCAATAACTCCTTAACTAAAATATGTTTTATAATAATGTATCTAATAATATAAGATACCTATAATTTGTGGTAAATGTCTATTTTTAATGCAGGTCTATCACATAAATGAAAGGATTGATTGATGACTTGAAGAACTTAAATTGCAAGGATAAAGAGATGGCCAAACTTAGAAAAGAGATGTCGGTGCAATCCAAACCGGAACACTGTTCGGTAATTGGGTCATATCTAGAGCTATATATCTCAGATTTAGGTCCAATTTATATGGATGGAAAGGTAAGACATAGGCCTACAACTTTCATATGGAGCCCAAGATCTACAAAGGCCATTATCAAGTCCAAATTGTAGCAACAACATAGAAGCCCGAATCTGTCTTCCAGCCCGAGCATTGTTCGGTATTTTGGCCATATCTGGAGTTCTAGAAGTCCAAATGAGCTGAATGTTTTACACAAGAAAGCTGAGACAATTGCCTACAATTTTCATGTTTTTGAGTGGCTCCAGTTTTGACGTTATCAATGATGTTTTGGGCAAACAAGAGAAGATAAGGATTGTCACCAAGTCAAGAGTTGGCCACCCACTCATCAATTAGTCATCAAATCAATAGTTCCCAATTTTGGCCTATAAAAGGAGGCATTTGCCTTGCATTAAGGCATCTTGGTTTCCAGATCAAGATCATGCTCTTCCTTTCTCTCTTTGTATTTTTTGTATTGCTTATGCTTTGTTTTCATTAATATCAAGTTTATGTCTTTTAATTCCTTTCAATTCCTTAGTTAACTTTTATCTTATTTATGTTGTTATTTTGTTTATTTATTTTTCTTTCTTTCATTATGTGTAGCTAAGTTTATTATGTCAAGGTGAAAAGGTTACACTAATGGTGTAAGAATAAGTATAGTGTAAACTTAATATGGACTTTAATGTTTGATACTAACATGTTTTATATTTGTTATCTTGTTCACTCTTTAATACTTTGGTTATTAAATAACTAATCTTGATTTATGTTGTATAACACTTGGTACAACAAATGCTTGGCACTTTCATAGTTCATACTGTATGGTATAACCGACACCTGAGCTATGAAAGGAACTTGATTTGTTGTTAATATAAGTTATAATCATGAATGCTTGACGAGATTTACAAGTACTAGCATTAATCGAATAAGATGACTAATGTAATCATGTTAACAATCTATAATCTAATTGGAACCTCCTTTGTGTGTGGTTTCCAATTGAATAATAAGAGTTTATACTATACTTGTTTAACATACCATTAGTGGAACCTCTAACCTTGACATTTGTTATTATCATTGTTTAATCGTTACATTAATATTTCTTCTTAAAGTTCTCATCTTCTTCTCCTTCTTTTTCTTTCCGCTAATGACTTCCAGACCAGTTGGTCTTAGGGTATTTGATTAGTACTTAAAAGTGCATTTTTATCATGGTTTTATATCATCATTTTGCACTTGAAGTATCAATAACTCCTTAACAAAAGCATGTTTTATAATAATATATCTAATAATATAAGATACCTTTAATTTGTGGTAAATGTTTATTTTAAATGCAGGCCTATCCCGTAAATGAAAGGATTGATTGATGAATTTAAGAAATGAAATTGAAAGGACAAAAAGATGGCCAAATTTAGAAAAGAGATGCCGGTGCAGTCCACACCGGAACACTATTTGGTAATTGGATGATATCTAGAGCTGTAGATCTGAGATTTAGGTCCACATTATATGGATGGAAAGGTAAGACATAGGCCTACAACTTTCACATGGAGCCTAAGATCTAAAGAGGCCATTTTCAAGTTCAAATTAGAGCAACAATAAAGAAGTCCAAATCTGTCTTCCACCCTGAGCACTATTCAGTATTTGGCCCATATCTAGAGTTCTAGAGGTCCAGATATGAGCTAAATGTTTTACACAAGAAAGCTGAGACAATTTCATACAACTTTCATGTTTGCAAGTGGTTCCAATTTTGACGTTATCAATGACGTTTTGGGCAGACAAAAGAACATAAGGATTGTCACCAAGTCAAGAGTAGCCACCCACTCATCAATAAGTCATCAAATCAATAGTTCCCAATTTTGGCCTATAAAAGGAGGCATTTTCCATGCATTTAGGCATCTTGGTTTCTAGATCAAGATCATGCTCTTGCTTTCTCTCTTTATATTTTTTGTAATGTTTATGCTTTGCTTTCATTAATATCAAATTTATGCCTTTCATTTCCTTTCCTTTACTTAGTTAACTCTTATCTTATTTATGTTCTTATTTTGTTTATTTATTTTTCTTTCTTTTATTATTTTTAGTTAAGTTTATTATGTCTAGGTGAAAAGGTTGCACTAATGGTGTAAGAATAAGTATAGTGTAAATTCAATATAGACTTTAATGCTTGATACTAACATGTTTTGTATTTGTTATCTTGTTCACTCTTTAATACTTTGCTTGTTAAATGACTAATCTTGATTTATGTTGTATAACACTTGGTACAATAAATGCTTGGCACTTTCATACTTCATATTGTATGGTATAACCGACACCTGAGCTATGAAAGGAACTTGATTTGTTGTTAATATAAGTTATAATCATGAATGCTTGATGAGATTTACAAGTATTAGCATTAATTGAATAAGATGACTAATATAATCATGTTAACAATCTATAATCTGATTGGAACCTCCTTTATGTGTGGTTTCCAATTGACTAATAAGAGTTTATACTATACTTGTTTGACATACCATTAATGGATCATCTAACCTTGACATTTGTTATTATCATTGTTTAATCCTTACATTAATATTTCATCTCAAAGTTCTCATCATCATCTTCTTTTTCTCATTATTTTTCTTTATTATTATTATTATTATTATTATTATTATTATTATTGTTACTACTACTATTATTATTATCATTATTGTTATTATTATTATTATTATTGTTATTACTATTATTGTTGTTGTTGTTGTTGTTGTATTATTATTGTTATTTATAATTTGTACAATTAACCTCCCTGTGGTTCGACCCCGGTCTTGTCGGGTTATTTATTACTTCGACACTCCTGCACTTGGGAGAAGACATCAATCTTTTCGTCATGTCAAGTTTTTGGCACCGTTGCCGGGGAGGTAAGTTTTGTATAAATTATACTATTTATTTTATTTTCTCTTTTCACTTTTTTTGTATATAACTTTGTTTTTTGTCTCTTGTTTCTTCTTCTTTTGTTTTCTTCTTTCTTTTATTTTATTTCTACACGTGTTAAATAAGTATATGAGTAGAATTAACAGATAACAATACGAGAGTTTGTAAACCTAAATATTTCAAGAAGTATTATGATGGATGTTGTTACGAATGATTACTAAGATGCGTCTCAAGAGTCATAAAAAGTTCTCCTTACTCTGCCATCATAGTAACAACAATTTTGCACATGCTTTATGAAATAGAAACATAGTTTTTTTTTTGTTTTTTATTTTTTAGCTACTACCCTCTACCCCAACTAAAACAAGACATTGTCCTCAATGTTTAAAGGTAGAAAGATAGAGTATAGAAGATATCACCTGAAATAACGAACACTGACAAACCTGAAACACACTGAAATAAAAATAAGAAATAACAAAACACTGAAACACACTGAAACAAAAATAAGAAATAACAAAACATAATAATAAAACCAAAAGACACAAAAATTCACAAATGAAGGCTCAAATCCAATCTAAGCTTTTTACGGCTTTCCTTAGATGACCAATTTATACGATTCATGGAGGGATCAATTACAGGAATGAAAGATTGTAGTTGGTCAATCAATTGTTCAGCAGTAGCAGTAGAGATTATGATTTGTCGTGCAGAAGATGTTAGAAATTCCTGTTCCACAGCATGATCAAGAAAAGACAACAACTTATCATAATAACCATTAACATTTAACAAACCTATGGGTTTATGGTGAATGTGCAGTTGGGCCCAAGAGGAAATATGAAAGATCTCTTCCAATGTGCCTAGACCACCTAGTAAAGCAATGAAGGCATCAGCATGGTTAAACATTGCATTCATTCGAGCTGACATTGTGGAGACCTGAAGTTCCTCTCCAATTGTTTTTCCAATGATGTCCCCTTGTGCTACAGCTTCGGGGACGACCCTCAAAACTTGACTACCTCCTAAAAATGCAGCTATTGACACACCTCCCATTAACCCAAAACTGCCTCCCCTATACACTAAATGAATCTTTCTCTCAGCTAGCACTTGACCAAGATGATTTGCTGATTCTAAAAACTCCTTTTCTTTCCCAAGACTAGATCCACCAAAAACACAAATATTTCTTAGATGATGACCTGAGGAACTTGCCATTTCTACACACTTCTGTAGTTGTTGAATGTATCGGTTGAGTAGAAATGAAAGGAAGGAAGAGAGGGTTTTTATAGATGAGAAATTAAAAAGATAATCATACCACCTATATGTAGGCCAGCTGGAGTCTCACACACACACACACACACACACACACACACACTCTTTATTTATTTATTTTAAAAAAATTTGTATGTATAGGTAGTTGTGATTGTGGCTCACATCTTCCCTTAGTTTTACGTCCAAGAATGGCTTAAACGCCCTCTATGAGTCGGGGATAGGCTTCCCATCTAGTTTTCTTAAAAACTAGCAAACAAGTTCTTTTTTAGTCAGATTCCCAAGACTATGTCAAACATGTTCTTTATGAAAATGGGTTCATAAGTCATGAATTGCATGATACTTATCTCGACTATGATGAGACTTAAAAGTCAATAGAAGATTATTTAAAGACTCTCTGTGTGTTGAAATAAATCCTACCTTTTGACAATTTTCACAGTTTTTACAGAATGCATGTGACTCCTTGAATATGGTGGGCTAGTAAAATCCACTCTGTAAGATTTCTACAATCCTCTTTTTAATGAGAAATGATCCCCACGTGCCTTAGAGTGACAAAATTTAATAAAATTACTTACCTCATTATCGAGAATGCATTTTTGAAATATTTAATCAGGACAATAATTGAATAAGTAGGGGTCATCCCAATAGAAATTTTGCACATTGCTCAAAAATTTTTAGCAAACCAAGGCATTGAACTAAGAGAAAGTAAGGATTCATCAGGAAAGTAATCATTAATAGGTGTGATGTTGGGTGTTAAATCTGTTGTCACTTTTGATAAAAGATCCGCATCAACATTTTCGGTGCCTTTTTCATCATCGATTTCTTCCTGATTAATCATGGCATGAGGAAATGAAAGTGATGGCAGGGAATCAGTCTTTTCCTTGCAATATTCAAATTCAACCCCTTCCTTACCCTTAGAGATTGACTCATCATCGTTCTCACAAGGTTTAAGAGTGGGTTTTTTAATAACCTTACCACTGCGAAAAGTGACAAGAGAGGGTTTTTCAATAACCTTACCGCTGCGCAGAGTAGTGACTGATTTGACTTGATCCATGTGTTGACTTCTAGAACTACTTGCATTTACATTGTATTGCCCTTGGGATTTTGCTGTGGTTGAGATGGGAACTTACCTTTCTCTTGAAAAGTGAGAGCAGATGTGAATTTTGCAAGAGTATCTTTAAAATCTGTTATGCTTTGAGCAAGTTGAGTGTTGATTGTCTCTTGCTTTTCAATGAATGCATACAAAGTTTCCTCAAAATTTCTTGTAGGAGGTAGAGCATAAGGAGGTTCATATCCATGATAATTTTGGAAATTATGGTGTGCTTGAAACTGTGGTTGTGAAGTTTGTGCATTGTCACTCTTCCAACTGGAATTTTGGTGATTTCTCCAACCAAGATTGTATGTTTGCAAATATGGGTTACGATTGGGCCTTTCGAAACTGTTTAAAGCATGGGCTTGTTCATGGAGACATTCCTTAAAAGATGGCAAGGTTGGACAGTTACTGGTTGAGTGTTCATTTGTTTCACATATTTGACATGCAATGTTTTCAATAGATTTAAATTGACCACTCTTTTTCAATTCTAGTGCGTCGACTTTTCTAGCTAAAGATGCAAACTTAGCTTGGAGGTCAACCTCGACTTTTCTAGCTAAAGATGCAAACTTGGCTTGAAGGTCATGATCTTCCCTAAGGTTGTACATACCTCCACTAGATGTATGAGGTTGAGTTTTACTCGGTGCCTCATAAGTACCCGCGGTGTCCTAATTTTGAGCATTTTCAGCTAACAAGTCTAAGTACTCCATTGCTTCATCAGGGTCTTTATCTTCAAAAGTTCCATTGCACATCAATTCAACCATTTGCCTATCTCTAGGTGTTAACCCTTCATAAAAATGTGAAACTAATCTCCATATTTCAAAACCATGATGAGGGCAAGTACTAAGCAAGTCTCGATACCTATCCCAATATTGGTAAAATGTTTCTCCTGGTTTTTGAGTGAAAGTGGTGATTTGTCTTTTGAAAGAGTTTGTTTTATTAGATGGAAACAACTTCTTTAAAAATTTTTGTTTTGTGAGATGGGAAAAACTTCTTTAAAAACTGTTGTTGCATTTCATCCCAAGCACGAATGGATCCTGGTCTCAAATTTTATAGCCATGTTTTAGCTTTATCTTTTTCCATGTTTTAGCTTTAATCTAATGATGTTCATGCTACAATTTGAATCATTATATATGTTACAAACCTCCTCAAATTCCCTTAAATGCAAGTATGGATTTTCCAATTCTAAGCCATGAAAAGAAGGTAAAAGTTGAATAATGTCTGGTTTAAAATTAAAATGAGATGCATCACGCGGAAAAACTATACATGATGGTGCACTTGTTCTTATGGGATTCATGTGGTTTCTAAGTGTTCTAACACGGTTATTCTCATTATTCTCATTATGAAGTGATTGATTATCTTCTTCGGCCATATTTTCTGAAAATGATGAGGATACCCTACAAAGTCTACCACTTGATGTACGTGACCACACACTCATGCACGTGTAGGAATAGAATAAAAGGAAAAAGAAAACAAAAGAAGAAGAAACAAGAGAAAAGAAACAAAAATAAAAGGAAGAAGAAAACAAAAGAAGAAGAAACAAGAGAAAAGAAATAAAGTTATAACAAGAAAAGTGAAAAGAAAAAAATAAAATAAATATTATAATTTATACAAGGACTTACCTCCCTGGCAACGGCGCCAAAAACTTGACACGACTAAAAGATTGATGTCCTCTCCCAAGTGCAGGAGTGTCGAAGTAAGAAATAACCCGGCAAGACCGGGGTCGAACCATAGGGAGGTTAATTGTACAAATTATAAATAACAATAATACAACAACAATAACAATAACAATAACAACAACAATAACAATAATAATAATAATAATAATAAAGAAAAAGAAGGAGAAGAAGAACAAGAAGA
>NW_011502828.1:540-3734 GCF_000495115.2 Populus euphratica | reverse complement strand
TAATAATAATAATAGTAATACTAATAATAATAATAATAAAGAAAAAGAAAAAGAAGAAGAAGAAGAAGAAGAAGATGAGAACTTTGAGATGGAATATTAACGTAAAGATTTAACAACGATAACAAACAATGTCAAGGTTAGAGGATCCATTAATGGTATGTCAAACAAGTATAGTATAAACTCTTATTATTCAATTGGAAACCACACACAAAGGAGGTTCCCATCAGATTACAGATTGTTAACATGATTACATTAGTCATCTTATTCAATTAATGCTAATACTTGTAAATTGGAATGCTGCCATTGTCAAAGAAGGACGCTACAATGGTGGGTTGTTTGTGGTGACTACTAATGTCAAAGTTTGGCATGTTTGGCAGCCACCATTATTGATAAAGAAGCAAGAGGAGCTGCCATTGAAGCCTATATATAGACACCAAGAGAGCCAAGAAAGGAGAAGAGGGAGTGCAATAGAATCAAAGAAAGGTGGTAGCAACTAGAAGTGAAGAAACACAAACTCTCCTCTCTACATACTAGAAATAATGCTTTCTTTTATCTTTAGGAGTAGTTGTTCAATAGATATGCAAGGCTAAGCTCTTTTCTTGGTTGCAAGGACGCAGAAAATTTTAGATTTCAAGAACTGTGAGATTTATTCTTCATTTATTTTCAGTTTGTATTATGAATGAGTATGATTGTTTTCCTATGCATGTTTTCTATGATTGTTGTTGATAATTGCTAGAGCGGACTCTAAGTTATTATTGTGAACAATCTATTGCTAAGTTTGATATCAAAACCGGAGTTAGGGTATATAAACTTGTGAAGCAACTAAGCTTGATAATTGTGGCGGAACTACGTTATTAAACTTAGGGAAAACATTCGATCAAAGCAACACAAGCAGACAACTTGGTTGTTAAGATTAATGAATTTATCTAGATCTTAAGGCTGCCATTAGATTAAATCATTAGTGTGGACACTGTGATTATTCGTTGGTTAGGGCTAGTTATACGGCGGATCCGTTAATTAACCAAAGTTAAGAAAAGATAAAAATTCAGAATATAAACTGGAGTTTCGTTTTAAGGATCAGTTCTGATTTCTGTAGGTGGATGTGTGCTTGTGACCAAGGTTTGTTTTCTTGATAAATTTCAGTTTTAATTGATTGTGTTCACTAGTTTAATTTCTTCCATATTTTAGATTATCACAAATCAAAACCCCCCAATTGCATAATGTATAGCATAAAAATCTGAACTAAATCTTCCTCGTGGGATCGATCCCTTGCTTGCTTTATACTATCTTGTGTGATTTAAGCCAGGGTAATTAATTTGTGCGACCGCGACATCGCAACACTCTCCAATAAAGCAAGAAATTGTAGGACAACCAGGGTCTTTATATTTCAAAGCATTATTGTGCTAAAGAATGACACTTACTTGTTCGGCTAAAAAGGCTTTCTTTTTCACATTTAGTTTCCTCTTCACAGTGCATAGATCTTTCAAAAATTTAGCATAGGAAGGAATCTGTTTAATAACATCCAACAAAGGTATATTGATTCTTACATGTTTGAAAGTTTCAAAGATTTCAGAGTTGTGATTGACTTTCCTTTGTTTGGTCATGGCATGAGGAAATGGAAGTGCTGGTGGGAAATCAGTCGTTTCTTTGTAATTTTCAAAATTCAACCCCTTCCTTACCCTCAGAGATTGACTCATCATTTTTCTTATAAGGTTCAAGAGAGGGTTTTTCAATAACCTTACCACTGCGAAGAGTAGAAGAGAGGGTTTTTCAATAACCTTACCACTGCGCAGAGTAGTGACTGATTTGACTTGATCCATGTGTTGACTTCTAGAACTACTTGCATTTACATTGTATTGCCCTTGGGATTTTGCTGTGGTTGAGATGGGAACTTACCTTTCTCTTGAAAAGTGAGAGCAGATGTGAATTTTGCAAGAGTATCTTTAAAATCTGTTATGCTTTGAGCAAGTTGAGTGTTGATTGTCTCTTGCTTTTCAATGAATGCATGCAATGTTTCCTCAAGATTTCTTCTAGGAGGTGGAGCATAAGGAGGTGCATATCCATGAGAATTTTGGAAATTGTGGTGTGCTTGAAATGGTGGTTGTGAAGTTTGTGCATTGTTGTTCTCACTCTTCCAACTAAAATTTAGGTGATTTCTCCAACCAGGGTTGTATGTTTGTGAGTATGGGTTGTTGTTGGCCATTTGGAACCTATTTAAAGCATGGGCTTGTTCATAGAGACATTCTTTAAAAGAAGGCAAGGTTGGACAATCATTGGTTGAGTGTTCATTTGTTTCACAAATTTGGCATACAATGTTTTCAATAGATTTTAATTGACCACTCTTTTTCAATTCTAGTGCCTCGACTTTTCAAAAAAATGATAAGGCAAGTTTTAAGCAAGTCTTGATACCTATTCTAACATTGGTAAAATGTTTCTCTTGGTTTTTAAGTGAAAGTAGTGCTTTGTCTTTTGAAAGAGTTTATTCTTTAAGAAGGGAAAAAGTTCTTTAAAAATTAGTGTTACATTTCATCCCAAGCACGAATGGATCTTGATCTTAAATTTTATAGCCATGGTTTAGCTTTATCTTTTAATGAAAAAGGAAAAAGTTTTAATGTGATGGTGTTCATATTACACTTTAAGTCATTATATATATTGCAGACCTCCTCAAATTCCTTTAAATTCAAGTATAGATTTTCTAAATCTAAATCATGAAAAGAAGATAAAAGTTGAATAATGCCTAGCTTAAAATTAAAATAAGATGCATTAAGGGGAAAAACTATGCATGCTGGTGTACTTGTGCTTATAGAATTCATGCTCTCTCTAAGTATTTTAACACGGTTATTCTCATTATTCTCCTTATGAAATGACTGATTATCTTCTTCAATTATATTTTTTGAAAATGATGAGAATACCTTATAAAGTCTACCACTTAATGTACATGACAACACTCTCATACACATGTAGGAAGAAAACAAAAGAACGAAGAAAACAAAAGAAGAAGAAATAAAACAAAAGAAACAAAGTTAGATACAAGAAAAGTGAAAAGAAAAAATAAAATAAATACCATAATTTATTCAAGAATTTACCTTCCCGGTAACAATGTGATTAGTACTTAAAAGTGCATTTTTATCAAGATTTTATATCATTATTTTTGCACTTGAAGTATCAATAACTCCTTAACTAAAGCATGTTTT
>NW_011502828.1:0-262 GCF_000495115.2 Populus euphratica | reverse complement strand
AAGCTATAGATCTCCGATTTAGGTCTAATTTATATGGATGGAAAGGTAAGACATAGGCCTACAACTTTCATATGGAGCCTAAGATCTAAAAAGGCCATTTTCAAGTCCAAATTATTGCAACAACAAAGAAGCCCGAATCTGTCTTCTAGCCCGAGCACTGTTCAGTATTTTGGCCATATCTAGAGTTCTAGAAGTCCAAATGAGCTGAATTGTTTACACAAGAAAGCTGAGATAATTGCTTATAACTTTCATGTCAAGTGGC
>NW_011502800.1:0-16351 GCF_000495115.2 Populus euphratica | reverse complement strand
GGTTCACGTGCCACCATAGGAAAGTCCAACAAGTAGGGGGGCTTTGGAACGGTTCCCTCCTCTTTTCTTTTCCTTGCCTATAATGGCTTTCACCATGACCTGCAACAAAAAAAAACGCACAAGCAGTCAATTTTATTTTGTTTTTTAGATCTATCCAATTCCTTCACTGTCTCCCTTCTTTGTTGGTTTTCCATCTATCGATGGAAAATCTGGTAGCTAAGAGGGCTTCTTCTTCTTCTCCTCTACTTCATGTGGCTAGTAGTGAGGAGGAATGACTGAGAAAGGGACGTTGTTGTTGGACTTGTTTTAGGTGGCTGATGGAAAGGCCAAAAGGCAGTCGGTCTGTGAGCATGATGATTAGTAATTAAAAGTGTATTTTTATTAAGATTTTATATCATCATTTCGCACTTGAAGTATCAATAACTCCTTAACTAAAGCATGTTTTATAATAAAAAAATCTAATACCATAAGATACCTTTAATTTATGGTAAATGAAGGCTTAAGAATAAGTATAATATAAACTTAATATGGTGTAAGAATAAGTATTCTGATAGACCTTGTTAAGAATGTAGGCTTAAGAATACTTGTTAAATGAGTATATGAGTAAAATTAAGTGATAACAATGCGAGAGTTTGTAAACCTAAATATTTCAAGAAGTATTCTGATAGAACTTGTTAAAAATGTTTACTAAGATGTGTCTCAAGAGTCACTATAACAAAAGAACTCATTTACTCTATCATTCTAGTAATAACAGTTTTGCAAATAGTTTATAAAATAGAAAACACAGTTAGTTAATTTATTTATTTTTTATTTGTAATATCAATTACTACCCTTTCTTCCTAACAAAAATGAGACATTGTCCTTAATGTTTTATGGTAGAAAGATAGAGTATAGAAGACATCACCTGAAACACACTTAAACAAATATAAGAAATAACAAAACAAAACAATATGTTATTAATAAAACCAAAAGACACAAGGATTCATAAATGAAGGCTCAAATCCAATCTAAGTTTTTTACAGCTTTCCTTAGTTGACTAATTTATGCAACTCATGGAGTGATCAATTACAAGAATGAAAGATTGTAGTTGGTTAATCAAGTGTTCAGTAATAGTAGCATAGATTATGATTTGTCGTGCTGAAGATGTTAGAAATTCCTGTTCCACAGCATGATCAAGAAAAGATAATAACTTATCATAAAAAACATTAACATTTAAAAGCCTATAAGTTCATGGTGAATATGCAGTTGGGCCCAAGAGAAAATATGAAAGATCTTTTTCAGTGTGCCTAGACCACCTAGTAAGGCAATAAAGGCATCATCGTGTTTAAACATTGTATTCATTCAATCAGACATTGTGGAGACCTGTAGTTCCTCTCCAATTATTTTTCCAATGATATCCCAAGTTGCTAAAGCTTTGAGGACATCCCCCAAAACTTGACTGCCTCCTAAAAATACAACTATTGATACACCCCCCATTAACTCAAGGCTGCCTCCCTCATACACTAAATGAATCTTTCTCTCAGCTAGTACCTGATCAAGATGATTTGTTGATTCTAAAAACTTTTTTTCTTTCCTAGGACTAGATCCACTGAAAACACAATTATTTCTTATTTGATGACTTGAGGAATCTATGACACGACTAAAAGATTGATGTCTTCTCCCAAGTGCAGGAGTGTCGAAGTAATAAATAACCCGGCAAGACCAGGGTCGAACCATAGAGAAGTTAATTGTATAAATTATAAACAATAATTATAAACAACAATAATAGTAACAACAACAACAATAATAATAATATTAGAATAATAATAATAATAATAATAATAATAATAATAATAATAAAGAAGAAGAAGAAGAAGAAGTTGATGAGAACTTTGAGATGAAAGATTAACGTAAGGATTAAACAATGATAAAAACAAATGTCAAGATTAGAGGATGCACTAATGATATGTCAAACAAGTATAATATAAACTCTTATTACTCAATTGGAAACCACACACAAAGGAGGTTCCAATGAGATTATAAATTGTTAATGTTGTAACCCAATTTTGGATTCACTAAGATTTTCTCGAATGTTATTTTATTTTATTATTCATAAAATAATATTAAAAAATAAAAAAAAAAGTTTAAAATATATTTTTCTCGGGTCAACCGTATCTTTCGATCAAAACCGAGTCCACTGGGTCACTACGGGTTAAACCATGTTGATTGGGATAAAAAAAATGAGTTTCAGGCCTTTTCAGGTCAAAACCATCATTTTCAGTCAAAATCGAGTCCACTGGATCAATACGGGTCAAACCATGTCGATCAGGTTAAAAAATGAGTTTCGAGTCAAAACCGTCATTTTTGGTCAAAACCGAGTCCACCGGGTTAATGGTCCCACATGTCGACCGGAATAAAACAATGAGTTTTGGGCCGTTTTGGGTCAAAGCCGAGTCCATCAGGTCAATATGGGTCCCACCATATTGATCGGGATAAAAAATGAGTTTCAGGCTATTTTTAGTCAAAACTGTTGAAAAGCTTTTTCTAATACTGATTTGAGTTTTTAATTTTACCCCTATAAATATTTATTATTATTATAGATAATAAAACAAAAAAAATAATACGGTTTTGTCATAGTAGGTAGAGGGTTTTTGCCGATGGTAGGCGGTGCAGCTGTAACGTTGAAATTTTGCACATCACGTGATTTTCTATCCCCTCTTCATTCACTATAAATAGCCAATGAAAATATGCCAGAGAGGAAGAAAAGGAAAAAAAAAAAAGAAAAGTAGAGGAAAAAGATAAAAATCTAAGCGTACTATTTATTTTGTTACTATTTAGCTACTATTCATGTATTTTCTACCTTTTCTTCACGCGAGTAAGATATTGATTTTTTCAAAAAATAATTTGAAAAATACCAAAAATATCCTAACCATTAGATCTAATAGTGTTTAATTCTAGGCCTTTGATTTAATAGGATACAATAGTGCTTACCATATTGGATTAAAACCTAAATCTATCTCAGCCCTTAAAATAATTTGTCCTTCATCTTGTTGTGCCACGTCATCATGTTTACCAAACACTTAGTGCATCGCGCCACACTAGATCACAACTCATCCCATCTGGACCATCCAATTAACTTATAGATCAAGCCAATCACAGCCGCAGGATCAATTCATCTGTGATCCAACGATTCATAGCCTTCAGAGGCACCGGTGCACCATGCTCATGTTCACACCTTAGCAACATCTTAGAGCCTCTCTCTCCTTTCGCTGATGATTCTCTCTCTCTCATCCGATCTCCTATTTTCGGCCGTTTTAAGCCACCAAACCACCACAGAAAGGTGAATCGCCCCCTCTGAAGCAAAACCCTGGCCGTTTTACATGTTATTGTTGCCTTATCTGGCTGGAAAAAGGCCGTGATTGTCATCAGCCACCCGAGGCTTCAAACTGAAAATTCTCCCTCATCAGCCATCAATGGTAGCCGAAACCACCGCCATCAGAATCCTCTCCCTCAGATCTACTAGAATCAACCATTTGTTTGCTGGAATCTCGCTTGGAAATTTCACCGCCTCCAACAGTAACCACGCGTGAGGCACACGCGCCGCCAAGGGCATTTTCATAAATTTCCGACAAATTCAAGGGTATTTCAGTCTTTTACCTATATAATGGCACTTAGGTAATTGTTTTTATTTTTTATAGTATTTTTTATATTTTTATATATAAATACTTGTAATTTTTTTTACATGTAAAAAAAATAGAAAAAACCAAAAATAAATATAAAGGGAATAACGACATAGATCCAACACCCATCTTATCATGTCATCGTTCATAGGTTCAAAGCCCAATTCTCAAGTATGGATGTACCCATTTCTCAACGATATCAAAATAATTTTTGTTTTATAAATAAATATTATTTGTCGACATGTCTCTTTTATTTATAAAAAAGGACCGATGTAAAAAATTTAAATATCAAATATGGATTATGTCCATTATTTCTTTTGGTAACCCAAACGTAATTCTCCTTTTTAGGGACAAACGTCAATATTTTAGACGAGTCTCCTATTTTTTAGGGACTGATGTCATTTTTGAAGTGTCTCCTATGAATATTGTTTGTCGACACGTCTCTTTTATTTACAAAAATCGACCGACGTAAAAAATTTAAATATCAAATATGGATTATGTCCATTATTATTTCTTTTGGTAAATCAGACGTATCTCTTCTTTTTAGGGATAAACGTCGACATTTTTGACAAGTCTCCTAGTTTTAGGGACTGATGTCATTTTTAACGTGTTTTCTATTTTAGGGACCGACGTTAAACATCTTAAAAAATATGCAAATAAGCTCAAAATATAATATCATTTGAATCAAATAAAAAACACACAAGTAAGGGTAACCTTTCTCTGAAAGGATGTTTTAAGAGTGGTGTCTACCTTCCCTTAATCATAAGTAACCCAGTAACTGAGTCTCTAGGACTAGTGTTTAATTTTAGATTTCTAGTTCCCTCAAATTACTAGACGGGGACTCCAATAAAATCTTTGTTTCCCCCAATCAAGAAAAATATTTCTTTTTGTTAAATAAACAAAAAGAGTGGAGCCGTCACCCGACATCGTGTAGTGACAGAATGACGACTCCATTGGGGAAGTAGGGTTGAACCAACTACTTGTGTTTGCTTTTCATATGCTCTTTCTTATTGCTATTTATTGTTGGCATTTATTTTATTTGCATTATTTATTACTGTAATTCTTTTCAATTTTCCATATTGCCACATGCATGCATGTTATTATTTGTGTATTCACACACTTCACGGTGAACCCATAAAAGCTCTAGACCCGAGCTCGTCCTTTTTTAAGATTAGAAAAGAAAGATTCAAGTGGCAAGAGTAACTTATATCCACTAATGCTCATTTGGACTTTTGCTTGGATTGTAACTCACCCTATGCAACGGGTATTGTGGAATTTTTTTCTATACTCATGTTGCATAAGGTTAAGAGGTCGATTACTTCATGAGTAATTCGGGCAATCTAAGAACCAAAGAATATCTTTAAGGATAGACTAAACTGAGCCAAACCTTATGAGTTAGATCCTATCAAGTAGGATATACCCTTTCAGACACAAACAAATATCAATGCATTAACATATATTTTTATATACATTCCATATTCTCATTATATCTCCACCGATCTATATAGGAAGTGTGAGATGGAAAAAACCAATACTATTGAGGAATTTTTTACCAGATCAGAATTAAACCATCAAATTTCTCCCCTAAATCGGTTCAAGTTCCTATAGGTTTGGAGTCCTCAGTGATAACTTTCTTAAAAGAATCTGATCTGGTCTATTCCTCATTATAAGTTAAAGGAAAACCTAAAACAAATAACAAGCATGCATCATCCATATGGCATTTTGCATCCATTTATGCATTTTATTCATTTTACTTGCATTCATTCAGGTTGAAATATAGGTCCCCCAAAAGACCATAAAATTCATTACATTCGACTACGAAGGAGGATAATGGAGAACAAAGAAAGAGCACGTCTAGAGGCTCACTATCAAAAGGAGTTGGAGAGCATGAAAAATGATATTACATGACTTATAAGTTTACTCGAGCAGACCCTAGTATCCAAGTCTAGGGAGGATACCTCTACTCAGCTAGCAGTTACAACTCCATCTGTATCTATGCTAGCAGCTCCTTTTGTATTCACGTCTTAAAATTTAGGGCAAATCCTTCTTTATTTGAACAACAGTTCATTACCAATGTTCCAACAGCATAAGTGCCGGTTGTAAACTTGACAACTGATGACTCACATAGGATGAAATTCTCTAAACATGCTAATTATGATAAACTGACTACTTTGGAAGAAAGATTGAGGGTAGTTGAAGGGGTAGACTTATATGATCCTGTTCATGCTGCAGAGATGTGTTTAGTCCTAAATGTAGTTATACCCAAAGAATTTAGGGTACCAGAATTTATCAAGTATACTGGAACTGAATGCCCAACCACTCATCTTAAATCTTATTGTAATAAGATAGCAGAAGTGGTGAATGATGAGAAACTTCTCATCCATTTCTTTCAAGACAGTCTTTCTAGATCGGCATTAAATTGGTATACAAGGCTAGATAATACAAAGATCAGAAAGTGAAAAGATTTGGTAAAAGCTTTTGTGGAGCAATATAAATACAACATGGAGGTAGCCCTGGACATGTCAAGCTTGTTAGTCATGGAGAAGGGAAACAAAGAGACTGTAAGAGAATACACTTTGAGATGGCGTGAAAAAGCATCTCATGTGCAACCCTCTTTGTTAGAAAAAGAAATGGTCGCTCTTTTTCCAACACTTTCAAATCTCCTTACTTTGAACACCTAGTTGGTAGTTCAACTCAGTATTTTTATAATGTTGTAACTATTGCTGAGAGGATAGAATACGCAATAAGAATGGGGAGAATGTTAGAGCCTACTGAGAAGAAAGGCTTTATTGGGGAAAAGAAGGATTGCGAGGTGAACAACGTGGAAACAGGATATAAGGGTAAGAAAAAAAATTACCATCATTATAACTTCCAAATACCTACCCAACAAGTTGCAAGTGTAAACTTCACCAAACCTTTCGCTACCAACCAACAAAACCAACCAAATGACCAACAAAGTAACCAGATTGTTAATCCTCCAAGAAGGAATTTTCAAAGAACCCAAGAATGATTGCCATCATTACCACTTCCCTTGGGAGAAATGTACTCAATGTTGTTGAGTATTAGGTAGGTGGCCCCTATCCCCTTAACCCCACTGCAACCTCCATACCCAAATTAGTATAAGCCTGATATGACATGTGAGTATCATGCTATCATTGTTGGGCATAACATTGAAAGTTGTAACGCATTTAAAAACAAGCTTCTGCAATTGATAAAAGTTGGATGGATAACTTTTGATGATGCACCGAATGTGAATTCCAACCCTTTACCCAATCATGCTACAAGTAGTGGAGGGTTGAATGTTGTAGGAGTAGAGGGTAAGAAGGAAAGAGCTTTGAAGGTTTCCATGGAAAAACTGTATGGTATGTTGGTATAGTCTGGATATTTATCTGAGTTTGAAATAGTAATAGATGGAAATAATTACTGTAAGTTTCATGGCGAGGTGGGACATCACATTGATTATTATAAAGAATTTCACCAAGAAGTGAAAAGGATACTAATTTTCAGCATGATACGGATAGAAAGTGAAGAAGAGAGTAGTGAAGTTGGGATGATAGGCCGTCAGGAGAAAAAAATGAAGGTTTGTAGACTCCAACCAATTATGGATGCTCCACCAAAACTAATCCTAACCAAGCTTGTATGCACAAATAATGGAAGTTATGGCACAATGCCTTACAATTATGGGTATTCTTTCAACATTAAAAATCCTACTCCTATCTTTCATACTGAAATTGGTGGTTTAACTCGAAGTGGTCGGTGTTTTACACCAGAAGAATTAGAGAGGTAGAGGAAAGCTAAAGGAAAAGAAACAACTGATGCTTTTAAAGATATGGAAGTGAACAAACCTATAAGTGAAGAGGAGTCCAATGAATTTTTGAAGTTGATGAAGCATAGTGAGTATAGTGTGGTAGATCAGTTGAAGAAAACTCTTGCTAGAATCTCTTGAATGTCACTTATCTTGAGTTCTAAGTTACATCGTAAAGCATTGCAAAAGGTGTTGAATGAAGCAAATGTACCACAGGATATTACTCAGGATATAATGGAACATTTGGTGAGAATAATTCAAACCTCCAATTACTTAAACTTCACTGAAATGAGCTAGACCTAGAAGGGACTGGGCATAACAAGCCTTTGTACATCACCATGAAATATATGGATTGTCTGATCGGTAAAGTGCTTGTGGATAATTGTTCAACTTTGAATGTGCTACTAAAGCATATGCTAGATGAGATGCCAATTGATGCTACTTATATAAGGCCAAGCACTATGACAACTAGAGTATATGATGGTTCCCCTAGACAGGTAATAGGGACCATTGACATTGAATTGTTTATAGAGTCAGATATTTTTGATAACCCTACAAGTGATGGATATCCATCCGTCGTATAGCATGTTATTAGGAAGGCCATGGATACACGCCTCTGGGGCTGTGACATCATCTCTACACTAATGTCTGAAGTACATTATCAATGGTATTCTAGTGAAAGTTAAGGCAGAAGAAACCTTGTCCATGATAAGGAATGTGTCGGTCCCTTATATTAAAGCAGAAGATTGCAAAGATGGAAATCTCCATGCCTTCGAGATTGTGAACATTGAATGAGCACTAGAGAATAAGGTGTTGAGAAGACCAGTTTTTTCTAATATTGCCAGAATGATAGCTAAGTGCTTTTTAAAACATGGGCTACCATTCTAGAATGATCCAATTACTGGAAATCTTAAGAGAATCAACATGATAAAAATTAAGGCTGCTAATCAGAGGTTTGGGCTTGACTTTAAGCCTAAGAAAGATGATCACAAAAGAGTTGCTAGGATAAAGCAAGAAAAAAGGTTGGCCAAAATAGAAGGAAGAAAGCCAGAGGAAGAAGATATTGTAATCCCACCTATCCATGTTTCTTTTCCAAAGTCAGCATATGTGATGAAACCTAAAAACATGATGGAAGTATTAGGACAAAAATTTGTTATCATGGATATCAACAATATAGAGGAAAGTGAAAGGAAAGGCTGGAACTGTGATAATGAGCAAAAAACAATAAAAGAAGATGAATTGTTGCCTCAGTTAACTATTTATTATCTAGAAGAGGCTCCAATTAGCGCCTTTGTGCGAAAGCTTTTAGTTGAAGAAGTATTCCAGAATTGGGAGATTGAAGAAGCCCTAGTTGTTTTCAAGAAGTAATGATTAAATGTCTACTTATATTTGCTTTTATGTGCTCTATGTGCTTTGCATTGTAGTTTGCTTTTGTGTTTTTATACCTAGTTGGAAATCTTGGCTCAAGATGTCAACATAAGGTCTTTTTATAATTGTTGAGCCAACTTTTAAAATATTATTGAGATCATGCATTTCCACCAACAATTGTTATCTTCCTTTTGTTTTGTTCAGCTATAAGATATGCATTCACACTAAAAACACCTTCCACTTTTAGGAATTCTGAAAGCAAGTCCTCCATAAATCCACAAACATATTGTATTGAAAATGAATGGCCAAACTTTGATAAGGATGAAATTGCAATTGATGAAGAGGAATGGAATGAAGAGTTTACTAGACGAGTAGAACAATCGGAGCATGCTTGGAAACCTGCAAAAGAAGAATTAGAGGTAATAAATGTAGGCACCGAGCAAGATAAAAGAGAGCTAAAGATTGGAACTCTGATTACTATAGAAGAAAGATGTAGTTTAACCTCATTACTACAAGAATATATCGATGTGTTTGCCTAGTCTTATGCAGATATGCCTGGTTTAGACATTGATATTGTAGTACACAGATTACCTTTGATAGAAGGATGTAAACCTGTTAAGCAGAAATTAAGAAGAACTCGCCCATACATTGTGCTCAAGGTCAAGGTAGAGATAGAGAAGCAGTGGGATGCCGGTTTTTTAGAAGTTATTAAATACCCTCAATGGGTATCTAACATAGTGGTAATACCAAAAAAGGATGACAAAATTAGAGTATGTGTAGATTTCAGGGATCTAAACAAAGCTAGTCTGAAAGATGATTTTCCTTTGCCTAACATAGACGTCCTAGTAGACAATGCTACTAGGAGTTCAACTTACTCCTTCATGGATGGATTCTCCAGGTATAACCAGATTAAAATGGTTGAAGAAGATAAAGAGAAGACCACTTTTATCACATTATGAGGAACATTTTGCTACAAAGTGATGCCATTTGAGTTAAAGAATGTTGGAGCCACATATCAAAGGGCAATGGTGACACTTTTCCATGATATGATATATAAAGAGATTGAAGTGTATGTGGATGATATGATTGCCAAGTCTAAGAATGAAGAAGATCATGTTCAGGTTCTAAGAAAATTATTTGATAGACTAAGGAAGTATCAATTGAAGCTGAATCCTTCAAAATGCTCATTTGGGGTGAAGTTTGGAAAATTGCTAGGATTTATGATAAGCAATAAAGGAATAGAGGTCGATCTTGATAAAGTAAAAGCAATCCAGGTTATGATAGTTTCTAAGACCGAGAAAGAAGTAAAAGGTTTCTTAGGACGTTTGAATTACATCGCTCGATTCATATCTCAGTTAATAGCAACATGGAGCTAGTTTTTTTATTACTTCGAAAAAAAGAACCCTGGTACATGGGACAAAGATTGTCAAGAGGCTTTTAATAAAATAAAGCAATACTTACAGAATCCACCCTTTGTTAGTGCCACTTGTGCCTAGAAGACCTTTGATCTTATATTTAACAGTAACTAAGGTAGCAATGGGTTGTGTGTTGGGACAACATGATGAGTTTCGAAGAAAGGAGCAAGCTATCTATTATCTAAGTAAGAAGTTTACCGATTGTGAATCCAGATATACTCTAACTGAGAAGCTATGTTG
This sequence comes from Populus euphratica, assembly GCF_000495115.2. Classification (NCBI taxonomy): domain Eukaryota; kingdom Viridiplantae; phylum Streptophyta; class Magnoliopsida; order Malpighiales; family Salicaceae; genus Populus; species Populus euphratica. The sequence goes on along the minus strand of NW_011502800.1, from coordinate 5,864 downwards.
TGCTCTTGTATGAAGTACAAAGCATCTTTGACAATATATATTGTATTATACCACCTGGTTGATCTAAAAAATGGATCATCTTAAATACATCTTTGAGAAACCCTACTTGTCAAGTCGAATAGCAATGTGGCAAGTAATGTTGGCTGAGTATGACATTGTATACAAGACAAGAAAATCTGTAAAAAGAAGTGTAATTGTTGATCATCTAACAGATAATGCTATCAAAGATTATGAGCCTTTGAAATTTGACTTCCCAGATAAAGATGTGTTGATAGTAGAAGAAGATAAAGAGAAGAATGATTGGTGGATAATGTATTTTGATGGGGCAGTGAATATTTCTGATAATGGAGCAGGGGCTGTGATAATCTCACCTAACAAGAAGCAATATCCCGTCTCAATCAAACTACAATTTGAATGCACTAACAATACTACTGAATATGAGGCTTGTATCCTTGGATTAGAAGTTGCTTTGGAGATGAAAATAAAGAAGCTTGATATCTATGGGGATTCAATATTAATAATATGTCAAGTGAAAGAAGAATGGCAGACCAAGGAAGAAAAACTGATACTATATCAACAATATCTCTCGAAACTAACTAAGGGCTTTGATGAGATAGATTTTACCCACATGGGAAGAGATAAAAACCAGTTTGCTGATGCTTTGGCAACCTTAGCTTCTATGGCCAAAACTAATTACGGAATCAGGGTACAACCAATCTGTATTGAGATTAAAAAATTTCCAGCGCATTGTTGTTCAATTGAAGGAGAAATAGATGGGAACCCATGGTTTTATGACATCAAGCGGTTTATCAAATATCAAGAGTATCCCTTGGGGCATCTAAAGCAAATATGAAGACCTTGAGACGGTTAGCCATGAAATTTTACCTGGATGGAGAAATTCTATATAAAAGATCATTCAATGGGACTTTACTAAGATGTCTAGATGAAATTGAAGCTAAGGTAGCATTGCAAGAAATTCATGAAGGAATTTGTGCAACTCATACAAGTGGGCATACGATGGCTAGATAAATGCAACGATCCAGGTACTTATGGATGACTATAGAGAAAGATTGCATGGATTATGTCAGGAAATACCATGAATGTCAAGTGTATAATGATAAGATAAATGCACCTTCAGCTCCTCTATTTAATATGACATCACTATGGCCATTTGCAATGTGGGGAATAGATGTGATTGGGCCAATCAACCCAAAGGCCAGCAATAGGCATCAGTTTATCTTAGTAGCCATTGATTACTTCATAAAGTGGGTGGAGGCTAGCTCTTATGCTTATGTAACTCAAAAGGTGGTCAAGTGTTTCATTGAGAAAGATTTGATCTGCCGGTACGGTTCACCTGAGAAGATAGTGATCGACAACGCCCAGAATTTTAATGGACAAATAATCACAGAATTGTGTGTGAAATGAAAAATTAAACATTCAAACTCATCTCCCTATAGACCAAAGATGAATGGTGCTGTCGAAGTTGCAAATAAGAATATCAAAAAGATTATCCAGGAGATGGTAGTCACTTATAAGGATTGACATGAGATGCTTCCCTTTGCTCTACATGCATATCGCACAATAGTAAGAATATCTACTAGAGCTACACCTTACTCACTAGTATTTGGGATAGAGGCGGTAATGCCTTTGGAAGTAGAAATTACATCTTTAAGAGTATTAATAGAATTTGAACTAAAAGAAGCTGAATGGGATAAAGTGAGATATGAACAGCTAAACATGATAAGTGAGAAGAGGTTGGCTGCAATTTATCATCACCAATTATACCAAAGAAGGATGGCCAAAGCATATGACTGGAAAGTCCAACCAAGAGAATTCAAAGAAAGGGATCTTGTACTCAGAAAAATCTTACGATTACTGACATGTCTAAAAGATTGATGTCTTCTCCCAAGTGCAGGAGTGTCGAAGTAATAAATAACCGGGCAAGACCGGGGTCGAACCACAGGGAGGTTATTTGTACAAATTATAAATAACAATAATACAACAACAATAACAATAACAATAACAATAACAATAACAACAACAACAACAACAACAACAACAACAACAATAATAATAATAATAATAATAATAATAATACTAGTAGTAGTAATTGTAGTAGTAGTAATAATAATAATAATAAAGAAAGAGAAGAAGAAGAAGATGATGAGAACTTGGAGATGAAAAATTAATGTAAGGATTAGACAATAATAATAACAAATGTCAAGGTTAGAGGTTCCACTAATGGTATATCAAACAAGTATAGTATAAACTCTTATTATTCAATTGGAAACCACACACAAAGGAGGTTCCAATCAAATTATAAATTGTTAACATGATTGCATTAGTCATCTTATTCAATTAATGCTAATACTTGTAAATCTCGTCAAGCATTCATGATTATAACTTATGTTAACAACAAATCAAGTTCCTTTCATAGCTCAGGTGTCGGTTATACCATACATTATGGGCTATGAAAGTGCCAAGCATTTGTTGTACCAAGTGTTATACAACATAAATCAAGATTAGTCATTTAACAAGCAAAGTATTAAAGAGTGAACAAGATAACAAATATAAAACATGTTAGTATCAAACATTAAAGTCCATATTAAGTTTACATTATACTTATTCTTACACCATTAGTGTAACCTTTTCACCTTGACATAACTAACTTAGCTAGACATAATGAAAGAAAGCAAAATAGATAAACAAAATAAGAACATAAAAGTTAACTAAGTAAAGGAAAGGAAATGAAAGGCATAAACTTAATATTAATGAAAGCAAAGCATAAACATTACAAAAAATACAAAGAGAGAAAGGAAGAGCATGATCTTGATCTGGAAACCAAGATGCCTAAATGCATGGCAAATGCCTCCTTTTATAGGCCAAAATTGGGAACTATTGATTTGATGACTAATTGATAAGTGGGTGGCCAACTTTTGACTTGGTGACAATCCTTATCTTCTCTTGTCTGCCCAAAACGTCATTGATAACGTCAAAATTGGAGCCAGTTGTAAACATAAAAGTTGTAGACAATTGTCTCAGCTTTCTTGTGTAAATAATTCAGCTCATTTGGACTTCTAGAACTCCAGATATGGCCAAAATACAGAATAGTGCTCGGGTTGGAAGACAGATTCGGGCTTCTTTGTTGTTGCTACAATTTGGACTTGATAATGGCCTTTTTAGATCTTGGGCTCCATATGAAAGTTGTAGGCCTATGTCTTACCTTTCCATCCATATAAATTGGACCTAAATCTGAGATATATAGCTCCAGATATGACCCAATTACCGAACAGTATTCCGGTTTGGATCGCACCGACATCTCTTTTCTAAGTTTGGCCATCTCTTTGCCTTTGCAATTTAAGTTCTTAAAGTCATCAATCAATATTTTCATTTATGTGATAGGCCTGCATTTAAAATGAAAATTTAACATAAATTAAAGGTATCTTATATTATTAGATATATTATTATAAAACATGCTTTAGTTAAAATTATAGGTATTTTATATTATTAGATACATTATTATAAAACATATTTTAGTTAAGGAGTTATTGATACTTCAAGTGCAAAATGATGATATAAAACCATGATAAAAATGCACTTTTAAGTACTAATCAATTACCAAGTGAAGACCAAAGCAAGTAGGCACCAAACTACGAAGGCTTGTATATAGTGTAGAAAGCATTCTCTAGAGGGGCTCTGTTGTTAACTAGGATGGATGGAGATGATTTACTTAGGCTTGTGAACTCTGATTCTGTGAAAAAGTATTATGTATTATGTGTTTCATCCAATCAAAATCAATTAAATGAAGTTTTGGCCAGGAAATTCTCTTTGCATATACCTTACCAAAAAACCCATGCATGATCTCAATAGCTCAATAATTTGATCTTTCAAACTTTTTTATAAGAGAACCCATTCTTCTTAAATGTGATTTTAAAAGAATTGATTTTGTTTTTGATTTCAATGAAATAAATCAATGATTTTTTTAGGATAATGTTCAGAGTAATTCCCTTGAAAGTGATGACCATACAAGTCAAAAACATGCAATTTAGAACAACTATCACTGAAATTTTGTCTTAGACCTACATTTTATCAGCATGAATAATGGTTGGTAGTCTATTAGTTTGTCATGGACTCGCAAAGCATGGTATCTTATAAATCCAAAGCATTACGCTGGATGTGAACAAAGTTTATTGGTTTTAACTGATCTTACTTGAAATGAGGAAAGACCATCTTTGATATTCCTTTCACTTTCTTTAAAATTATCCTTTGCAATCCCAATTTGAGCCGAGTCTATTTAAAGTTTTTCCTTTCATAAGAACCTTAACTAAGATCACACCTTACACTATGGGGGCAGAAAGAAAGAAATGATCATGGAAATTGTCTTGAAGGCATGTGAGCTTATGAAGTTTGACAATAAGGAATTCAACAAGATTCCAAATAATTGAGAGAATTCCCAATAAATATGAGAGTAAAAAAAACAGAAATTCCTAATTTGGAATATTTAGTATCATTTTTGTTGTCAAGATAGCAAAAGAAAACACTAAGATAAGATAATAGTGATCTATAGTTTTTAAACCCTTAAACGCTCTTTTGAGCTTATGAAATACTCTTTCTTTTTATAGCCTTGAGCCATAAAATACATTACATGCCTTTAAAGTCCTTTCTAATCAAAAAAGCAACCTGGATCAATAAACAACGTTCTCAAAATATAAGACATTTTTCCATAAAGAGTCATGACATAGCAAATAATTACTCATTATTATTCATGTTGTTAAAAGAAGTGTTTCTAAAAATAAAAGGCAATTTTTCCTTTTCTCTCAAAATACATTCAAGCAATCGCTTGAACACTTTGAAAACCAAAGCAGAAGGTCATCTCATCACTTACCTTCATCTGAGATTACTTTTATTAAGAGATTTAACACAAATCCCTAGAATTGCTCGAACATTGTTATAAACAAACATTGAGAGTTTCAGTTTTCAAAAATGAAAGAGATCTTTTGAAAAATCATTTTTGAAAAAAAAGGTTTTCTTTGTAAGAAAAACGAATATATGACAAACTAAAAGGCAGTGTTAGAAAATCAAAGATTCTAATGACAACAAGAGAAAAGGAGGAAATGAAAAGAAACAATTAATTCTTCTAGGGGCAGAGAAGCAGTCACCAGATTCCTAATTGTATAAAGAAATTTGTTTCCCTAGTAGAAGATACACATGATAAAACTATAGACTTCTTCGAGTATGGGGATTAAAATAACATGATTTTGCAGTATCTATGAAATGAGATTGTTGACTCTCATAATATGATCAGTTAGACAATATAATAATTGATATATCTTCAGATATGAAAATCCTAGGTGAAGCAGCATAATCTTCATATATTGACCATATGAATTGGTTAAAGAATCCTCAATAATGCTCTCAGCAAAGTAACCAATGGAGAAAGGGGTAGTGAGTATTGGGAAACTCAAACAAGCTTATCTTAGAAAAATAAGCAACACAGGTCAGCTTGAGTAGATTTGAAAGACGCGTAAATCAAAAGAGCTTACTAAAATTCAAGATCCTCAAATAAGATGAATGGGGGATTTATATTTCAAAAAGGTAAGATGCATTGTATATCATCTAACTTCACAAGCATTGCATATTTATTTTGCAGATATTTCTTGAAACAAAATTCCTAATGGGATCCAACGAGATTCAAACGAATTGAAGTTCTTTTAAATCACATCAAATATGGCAATTCCATAAAAGCAAATTCATAAATGAAGACAAGAAAGATAGATTTTTATTCATGGAAAAAGGGTTTACAAGTACAAATGTTAAACAGTACGAGGACGATTAGGGATATTGTCATCTTGATGATCAATCAT
>NW_011502770.1:8765-16587 GCF_000495115.2 Populus euphratica | reverse complement strand
TTTTTTATCTTAATTTTATATAGCAGGTTATGAATTTATCAATTCAAGCCGAGTTGATTAAAGTTTTTTTTTAGTATTATATTTTTTTTTATATTAGATTAGTAAATATTAAACTTTATAATTTTTATTTTATTTTTTTTAGGTTGTTTCAGTTTTATACTGTAAGTTGTATTTTAGTAAATTTAACTTGATTTATTTTAAATTATTATCATTTAAATATTATTTTTCTACATTGAAAAAATTTAGACTGACCTATAACACAACACAACACGGAACAATACATATTATTCTAATTAAAATTACATCAGTTCAAACAAACATAAACTAATAACCCATTAAATTACAAACAAATATTGTTTGTGTCTCGGGCAACACCATTGCATTTAAATTAAAATACAAAGTTCAAAAAAGCAACAAACCATGAGGTTCAATTAAATGACAAGTCATGGAGTCCATATTGATTGTTCAAATTGAGCTTTAAACAATTATATATGTTTAAATTAAATAGGAAACCTTGACATTTACATTGAAATTTGACCTTGGCCCATGTTTGTTTCTCCTTGAAATTGTGAAACGAAGGCAGGGCAAAAAAATATCATTAATGAAGAAAAATCTTTTTATATACTAATTTTAAGACCTTTTTTAATTACTTATATATATATATATATATATATATAATAACCCATCTAGGAGTCCAATTCTAACTGGAAGCTCTTAATTAGGACATTAATCTCTAGAACATAATTAAAAAAAAAAGAAAATAAATTACTTTAAACTAATATGACTTTTAAGTTCTTTACAAAGAGTAAAAAGATTGTTTTTTGTTTTTTAACAACATGATTTTCAAAGTGATTTTATCTAAAAGAATATTAAGATGTTTTTTTTTTTTGATAATTATGATGCGTTGATGTTAAAAATAAATAAAATTTTAAAAAAATATTATTTTAATATATTTTTAAATAAAAAGTATTTTTTAAATGCAACCACATTAGCAAGCACACTAGAGTGTATATTTGTTCTTGTGTTTCAAAAATATTTTTGAAGAGAATTAAAAATTTTATATTTTTAAATCATTTTAATATACATATTAATATAAAAAATAAATTTTAAAATATATATATAATTTTAATATATTTTTAAATTAAAAATTTTAAAAATAATCACAAATCAACCTGGCCAGCCTTGCCCACGTGCAGGCAGAGGGACTAGTACCATTCAATTGTTTTTTCAGAGCCTAACCTTGAATCAATACGGCTTTTTAGCACTTTTAAAGTAAAAAAATCATCAAAATCAAGCTTTGTTCATTACATGAAACCATTTAAAATAAATATTTAATGTTTTTGTAGTTGGAATTGAAAAAATAATATTTTTTTAGGCTGAATTCTGACCATCATTCTTTTCTTTTCTTATCCACTAAAAACAAAAGGACGATAAAAATAAAATTTAATATTAAATGCAATTGTTAAAAAAAACCAAAGGATTGATCACCTTATAACAAAAACATATAAAGGATAAAAATATATTTTACAAATAAATTTGAACACACCCTTCATGTTATTCTTGTTTTACATTTTAGTTTTTTGATTTTCAATTCAATCTTCAACCACAAAAAAAACATTAAATAAGGCTTTAATTTGGATTCAATTATGCTAAAACAAACTTCAAGGATTAATTTTTTTTTTTTAAAAATCACTATTACAATCCGTAAACTGTAAAAAGAGGAATAGTAAAAATATATACAGTAAAACAACCACGCATTTATATTATAGGTCATTTTAATAGATTTTCTTCATTATAAATTGAAGTCCAAGGAAAAGAGACAAACAGATTAAACACCTAAAGAACATTATAAAAAAAGACATAAAAAAGGCCAGAAATAAACTGTTACTGAGCTAAAAAAAAATAAATAAAAAGTCCTAGCGACCCATCTACCTTTCTCCTCCATCTCCCCTAACGGTTTCACTACCGCCGAGCCCTCTTGCACTACCACAGTTGCCCTTTTGTCCAGCCGAAATGCAACCCATCTCCTTTATCTTCACCGAACAAAGCAGTTTTTCCTCCCCCCCTTATCCAAGACCAGCCTCTCACTGGCAACAGCCACGCCATTACCACATTCACAGCAAATTAACCGACGACCACGAAGGCCCATGTAACAACAGCACACTGTGATAGGCCCCTCCATCTCCACCATGCCACCAAACCTAAATTACACTGTGATAGCCCCCTTCCAAACTGAACCAGCCTCTCTCACACTACCAATCCACGCCAAAACCACCATTGTCTAGCCATGAATCCTTTCCAAATCATAACTTTTGGAAGCATAAAACATAGCAGTCATCAGCATAAACTCTTTATTCTATGTATCTACCACTTCATATATGTCGATTTTACAATGATATAAATGACATCAATTCCTGCATCGCTTCAGTCTGAAACGGCATTCCTTGTTGCTACCATTAACTCTCGCATGCATGTTAGTCTCACTCTAATTTTACCTACCTAACAAAGACTTTCCTTGTTCACAACCTTTTTGTTAAGTACCATATGAACATAATTAGCCATGTAAATTAGAAGTCTCGTACACAATATTGCAAGCATAATGATCTCTTTCAAACTTATTCCATTTTGATCATTTAATTAGTACAACAAGATGCAAAATTGGGGACAAACAAATCACTAATTACTATAATTTATATATATAAAAAAAACAAATGGGATCATAAATAGTGTTATGGGGTGCGCATGCAACGGTGCGATGTCTTTTAACGACAACAGAGACTCTTTGTCATGCCTCCTATTGTGAGGTATTGTGTGTTGAAAAGAAATTTTGAATTTAATCATAAAACTATGATTAATATATAGGAGAAAGAAGAAGCATGGCATGAGATACGTGGCGGATAAATTTTCGATAGCGAATTACTTGACTTGATGGATAGGGGGAGGGACCTCCAACTCAAGTACAAAATCAATGTTGAGTCAACAATCATGGATCCTTTATATATTTTATTATTCCTTTACTTTACGGTATATGTTCAACATTCTCTATTAATTGATGACTTTTTAAGGATATCGAATGTCTTTCTCATGCAGTATTATGGTCACTAGGAATTTATGGTCTACGAGTGTTTGGGTAAGGGAATAGTTATGCAAGGAAAGAACGTATCACTCCCAGTACACCCTACCTAAGGTAAGCCGCATTGTTATTTGATTGTTTTTCTAAGTCGGGTTTCTATTCATTAGTCTTTTTTAAGGTTCAAGGCAGATCTCTCTTCATGAGAGAGTCTCTGCCTTATCAGGTTAAATCCTAACTATTCTAAAGTTTGAATTTTAACATCATATTTTTTAGCACCTTGTATCTTTAATATCTGAAGGTATACTTTATCATGTAATCTTACATCTCACAAATATTAAAATCTATATCTAGATTCTAAAAAGATTGGAAAAAAAAAATTGACATGTTGGTCAAATCTTAATGGATAATCATAAACTGGTTATGATATCTATTTTTTTTTTTGGATTTTTTAGAACATGATAAAAAAAAATGCAATCTTTTAATGAAAACATGTTTGGAAAATTTTTAGAATTTGGCTGTACGCATGAAAACCTTTTTTTTTTAAAGGAAAATTGATTTAAAATTTTTTAAAATGTTTTGATTTTTTTTAAAATATTTCAGAGAAAACCAGGTATTTTAATACCGGATTTGTATCTTACAGTGTAAATAAACAATCCAATATTGAACAAAATTAGTAGAAAAACATTTGAGAAAATCATAATATTTTTTCAAATATTTTTTTTAAAATTCATTATTTATTATTATTATTTATTATTTATTATTTAATATTATAAAAGCATGTGGATTGGGCCTAACACAAGCCTAGAAATAAGTGGGCTGATAGTAGCCCAAAATAGTTGGGTCGGACTCGGCCCAAATATCCTTATTCATCTATTTTAGGGACGGGCTGGACCTGGCCTAGCTAATTGGGTTGGGCCAAGAGAGGTCCAGCTCGAAAATAGTTTAGTCATTGGGTTGTGCTAGTGACTAAGTTGGACGAAACAGTGTAACATGAATTATAATTCACATTGCACTATTCACGTGCAATTGTAGAAGAGAAGAGAGGAGGAGGAAGGAAGCTAACCTGACGTTGAGGGAGCTGGAGACCAGACTAGTGGCGCATGATATGACTAGAAGTGGTGAGGACGGTGGCTGGCTCTGGTCGTCGCTGGAAGAAGAAGAAGAAGTAGAGGCCTGCGAAGGAGAAGGGAAGCTCGCGGTTGGAGCTGTTGAAGTTGCGGAGGAGAGAGCTGCTACCTTAGCTGCTTTTGGAAAAGAAAAGAGCTTAACGGCAAGGTGGTGGTCGTTGCTTCTACTGTGTCATAGCCATCGAGGTTATGGTGGCAGAAAAGAAGATTTTTACAGAGGAAAGAGAGAGAAATGGCGCAAACACCACGTTAGATGGTTTGGTGGCCAGTTGAGGCATAGATGATGGCAAAAAGACAGGTGATGGTGGTGGCGGTGGCTAAAAGCCACGGCGGAGAGAGAAAAAAGAAAAAGGGCTGGTTGTATGAAAATTTAGTAGGGAAGACTGGTTTTCAACCAAGTTCGGGTTCCATTTCTTCCTCCCCCAGGCCATGAAATCCACCTTTATTTATAGGCGGTGGATGAGGGTAATCTTATCTTTATAGTGGAATAATTTTCAGCTCTTGATTCGGTTGGGAAGGATTCAAACCGTTGACTCAAAGCAAACATGGTGCACTATCCATCTACAATTGCAAGCTACCTGAGATGGCCTATTTGAAGAGGTGCCATGTCTATTTATTTGCTTGTAAGCCGGTGACGACCATACCCAGACATAGAGGGATGTCTGGTGATTATTTTCGTGCAAGGTTTAACAAATTTGGTGGATGTTAGGTACATTAAATGCACCTGCAAAGAAGTGACTGAACCAGTTTTTTTTTTAAAAAAGATAATGAAGAGTGACCAGACGACGTGTCATCTGCTCCTTTTTTTTTTTTTTATAATATGCAAAAGGACATCGTTTTAGGTTTAAATTAGAAATTTTTTCTGAAGTTCAAAGCAGTCCTCCATCTTTTGATTACTTTCAATTAAACCCCTATTTGACCTTAAAATTTCGATTTAATGCAATTAGACCCCTGCCGAACTTCAATTTCAGCCTTGTATTTACCTGCCTTTTGCAAAGGGTCTTTGATCTTGAATTTATGCAATTTAACCCCTAATTGACCATTAAACTTTTAATTTCTTCAATTTCCCCCCCAGTTTTTGTCAATTGAGCTCCCATAGTTTGCCGTCTATTGCAAAATGGTCCTTGGCTACGAGTTTTGTCAATTTAACCCCTAATTGATCCCAAAACTTTAATTTTCTTGTAATTTAACCCCTAATTTCAAGCAATTAAATTGGTAAAAATTAAATCTAGTCTCTTAAAATTTCAATCTTCTAAATTAAACCAAAATTACGCTCTCAAACTTATTGTTTCACCAATTAACCCCCAAATAAAATTAATTTGATCCATTTAAATTATAATTAAGTCCTTGCACTTAATTAAATCCTTCAATTGAACCCAAATTAATTCTTAAATATAATTAAAATTCAATTTGGCCCATGATTAAATCAAATTGGTTTATTAAAAATTTAATTATATCATTGGACTTAATTTTTATGCAAATTCATCCAATAATCATTTAATTTAACCTTGAATTAATATTTTTTTTCATTCTTGGGCATAATAGGATACAATTAGGCCTTGAATTTCCTTCAAAAATTACAACTTAATTTTTTCTATTTTTGTAGTCCTCCTTGATATGCTTTCTCAATATTGCTAACTTTTTATTTATTTATTTATTTATTTTTTGAAAAAAATCATTGATTTTTTAGGGAATAATCCAAAATTATGTTATGAAAAATAGTTATTGTTATAATCCTATATCGTGCAATATAATATTTACTTACTCTCATAATATAACTTTCTTTCAACTGATTAATAGAGCAAATATGGTAATTGTGTTTGAAGGGATGTGTAAAACAAGCAACATGAGCAAGGATAAAAAAATTAATTAATTAAAAAGGGTTAATTTCATTTCTCTTGAATTTTATATAGTTTATCAATTTATTTCCAAAATTTTATTTTTTATCAATTAGTTTCTTTATGAATATCAAAGAATTATATTAAGTTGGTCATCTAGTAGATGAAAATCTAGCAAAATAAAGAAAAGATACAACAATAGTTATAGTGGCCTAACAAGTTTTTTTTTTTAATGATGATTAATGTAGTATAAATTAATATGAAAGCTAGCACCATTTTGAATGGCACTATAAAAAAGAGTTCAAAACAAAGTAAATAAAAAAAAATGTCACCTAATTGGACCTTATTAGAATACTTTTTGAGCCTTTATATAAATTTATTCCTGTATAATTGGAGTTTGTTAGTCTTCAACCATAACACCAAGTGGTGTAGAACAAGTTAAAAAATTTCCAGCCAGTTTGAGAATTTATCCTGAAATATAAAATTATTTCAACACAACTAGATTTCCTAACAGATACCGTAGGAAAACACAAGGATTGCACGACTTTGAAATTTCCCTATAAATAAAAACTTTCACTGAAACAAAGCATGATCAATGGAATGTGGCATGCACCATTCAAAACCTAATCATTCAATAAATTTACTCTAAAATTTCCAAGACTCCATACAATGTCAGAAGATTATTCAAAGTCTCCAAATAAACATTGCAAAAAGAACAAAAAGCATTCTCACAAACAAGTAAATTTCTATTAACCAACACATCTCTACTACAAATACTATCATATAATAGAAGCTATATAAAGACTTCAATCTTTAGAGGAACAAGACCATTCCAATATAAAGAAGAGCGGGGAAGCAAATCCAAAAATATTTCTTTGTCATGAATTAAACTTCCAAACCTGAGTGTGTATGTTCCAGACTTGTTAGCCACCTAGTGTTGGGCATTATCAACATTATGAGTCAAGACTATCCCTTCAAGATCAACCATGAGATGACCTAAGATAAAAAGCTTAGAATCTACAAACTTCTCATCCAACTGAGATTTATGGTACCACAAGCTTGACTTAAAACATCGACAACTATTAAGCCTTGATTACCTAACAAATAATACAATTAAGAATAATTTTCTTTCAAAATACATTAATAGAGCCATTGATATGACTAAAAATAAATAATCCTCTTATCCCCAACTTTAAATTGAATAACATTTTTCTTTATAAGTTGAATTCATCATTGCAATTAATGGTTGAGTAAATATCTTGCCATATATTTGATAAGAAAGAGGCAAAAACTGGAAAACCATTCTCAAATCATGGACTGTATTATTTTAATAACCAACTCTTGCCACCCATTGGAATTCTAATCCAGAAGCCTCATGATTGATACTTAAAAGTGTATTTTTATCAATGTTTTATATCATCATTTTGCACTTGAAGTATCAATAACTCCTTAACTAAAGCATGTTTTATAATAATATATCTAATAATATAAGATACCTTTAATTTATGGTAAATATTCATTTTAAATGCAAGCATATCACATAAATGAAAGGATTGATTAATGAATTTAAGAACTGAAATTGAAAGGACAAAGAGATAGCCAAACTTAGAAAAAAGATGTCGGTGTAGTCCAAATTAGAACATTGTTCAGTAATTAGATCATATTTAGAGCTATAGATCTTAGATTTAGGTCTACTTTATATGGATGGAAAGGTAAGAAATAGGCCTACAACTTTCATATGGAGCCCAAGATCTAAAAAGGCCATATTCAAGTCCAAATTATTG
>NW_011502770.1:6012-8291 GCF_000495115.2 Populus euphratica | reverse complement strand
AATAAGAGTTTATACTATACTTGTTTGACATACCATTAGTGGAACCTCTAACCTTAACATTTGTTATTATCATTGTTTAATCCTTACATTGATACTCCATCTCAAAGTTCTCATCTTCTTTTTCTTCTTCTCCTTCTCTTTCTTTATTACTACTACTATTTCTATTAGTATTGTTGTTGTTGTGATTACTATTATTGTTGTTTATAATTGTCATTTATAATTTGTACAATTAACCTCCTTATGGTTCGACCCCGGTCTTGCCGGGTTATTTATTACTTCGACGCTCCTGCACTTGGGAGAAGACATTAATCTTTTAGTCGTGTCACCTCAACAACCATTTAAATAGAAAAACCTTATTCTTGCCTTGTAAAGAGTTGCAACCTAGATCTCTCTAATCCTTTTCCTTCATTATTTGACTCTAAAAACCTTTGTTTATTTTTCTAGTATCCAAGGAACCATTCCATATAAATCTTTTTTAGATGGAATTAATCAATCTTATTACACCATTTGGGATGATAAAGATGGACATATAATGGAGATAGAATGGTTTTTATCAAACAGATTTTATCACCAAACTTAGCACTTTTTATTTCCATAACCCTAATCATTTCTGAATACTTGAAATGATAGACTTCTAAGTAGAGATATGTCTAGGATTTGATCCAAGTGGTAAACTAAGATAACTTCATGGTAAAGAATCTCATCTATATAAAACTTAACACTCTTCATCATCTAAGTTTATTCTTACTAGTAAAGTCTTAACAAAATTCACGTTCAGACTAGAGCATAAATCAAACCACCTTAGAATCCTATTTACATGCAATAAGTAATGATAGCAGTTGGAAATAAAAATTAGAATATCACATGCATACTGTAAGAGATTGGTATAATCTCCACAACTATACTCAATACCTCTAAAATATATAATGGATGAAGCTCTTTGAAATAAAAATGACAGACCTTCAACATCCAAGTTAAACAATAAAGAAGAAAAAGGATCACCTTATTTTAGACCTCATTTGGTATCAAATGCCTTGCTAGGAAAACTGTTAATCAAGATTGCAAGCCGAGACTGAGATAAACATGCTTTGATCAATAACCTCTATTTGGACTCAAATCCTATATAAGTCATAACTTTTTATAGATACTCTCAAGACATAAAGTCAAATGCCTTATGAAAATCAATTTTGAAGATGTATCCATGGCATAACAAGTTATTGGCATTAATTACTTCAATTTGATACACATTCTATATTTTCAACAGATCCATACTAGTTTATATGAAATTAAGTTTATAGGTATGAACTCAAGATGCAATATTATGAAATAAAAAACAAAAACTATGTTCTCAATCCAGGATGATTACTTCAAAAATGAATTTGTTCCTTTTATGCCAAATAAACCATATTATTACATAGAAGATTATTTGTCATACCTTTCATGGAAACTTCTCTTTAACCAATCCTTGTCAATGATTTATAGTTTCTAACCTAGACATATAAGATTTCTTAGTAGAATCTAACTTGACTTCTATGATAAATTAGATGAATAAACCTTGTTTTAAACCTTGAAAATTCCATGATCTATTCATTAAATCTTCTTGATTTTCTTATATTTTGGGTAATAATTCCTTCTATCATAACCTTCGAGAAGAAAACTTAATGGTTGATTCCCTTGCAAAACAAGGGTTGAACAAAATGAAAGAGCTTATAGTGTTGATTTGAGATTTTTTAGTGGGATGGATATGGTAATGAATTCATCTATGAAAGGTTTGATCATCTGAAGTGTTATGATAAATGGTAGGATCTTATTTGTGGTGTTCTATATTGCATTATTTACTGATAGAGACGTCAAAATGTTAATTGTTGGTATTGTGCAATTGATGGGATATTTTAATGTTTAGAATTTTTATTACTTTAGGGTGACAGATTGGTTGAAAACTCACATTGTAACCTTTTACTTATAAGAAAAAGGGGGTAATCGTTATGCAAATGTTGTTACTAAACATGAAGTTCATAGAGTAGAAGAGTTTATGGCATGACTATGAAAATCTCTAATTCAAATTTATTCTCTATATTGTATCTATTTGTTACTGGTCTCACTTCTGGTTGGGTTGGAATGAACATTAAATATATCATCAAGGTTGTAGGATGCAAAAAGCTAATGGCATACAATTCAAGCATAAATGAAGCAGAGTGTTACTGGTTTTCTTGTAAAGGAATTGGCGAGGGTTGGAGATCTGGGTTTTGATTCTTTTGACTTTGTTTTCTTTAAATGAT
>NW_011502770.1:0-6002 GCF_000495115.2 Populus euphratica | reverse complement strand
ATATATATATATATATATATATATATATATATATATATATCCATTTTGAATTTTTGGGGTTTTCTTTTAATAAGCAATATAGGTAAAGCTAAAAGTGACAGAAATAGGATCTTAGTGGTCATCATATAAACAGATTCAAAAAACACCCTTCAAAATGACCGCATTGTATGTCTAATAGTAGAACATAACTTAATAATGTAGTAGTCTTGACCATCTAAAATCTATATTTTTATATCTTTTTTATATTTATAAAGGGCAATAAGTATCAATTAGTTCCTTTGACCTTCTAACAAAATATGTCTTTTTATTGTTGTATAAATTTCAATTTGCTTATAAAAGAATTAGTAGTTTATTAATTAACTATCTTTTTTATATATATAAGAAAAAGTAATAAAGCCCAAGAAACACACAAATCATAGCCCGTTTAAACACATGGAAATAATTACATCATAAGTTAAAAAGACCAAGCCAAAGGAAATATCAACCATGACAGTAGTGGTCGAGTACTATACTTAGAAATCCATCTCATGCCTAATTCTATCTCTTATAAACTACCAACAGTCTACTTTAAATTATAAACTTTATATCTCTCAGTAACTAATGAAGTTAAAATATCATTCTGAGCTTAAAAAAAGCTAGAAACCTGGAAAGAATTGTTAAAACCAAGCCACCAGTTTATAATCTCTAGTAACATCTTCTTTTATATATATATATATATATATAAGTACTGTGAAGAAAGAATTGTTAAAACCAAGCCACCAGTTCATAATTTCTAGTAACATCTTCTTTTATAATGGCATATGCCATACTGTTATCCTCCCTCAAAACGTGTGAATGCTTTACCAGTCTTAAAGACTAAAAACAAATCTAGATGCAAAGATGAAAAAACACATGGAATTTCCACAATCAATTAAACTCTTTAATCATCCAGACGATCACATTGGAAGAATCTAATTCAATTATAATTCTTTTCCCTATACATTCTTCGCTAGTAGATGATAGTTCTCATGCTTTAATCACTGCAATTTACCTTTAAAATCTCAAAAAGCATTCTAATATTAGCATCATTAAAGTTTTCCGTGGAAGATTAACCCATATTCCATTTTAGCCATTCATTAATAATTGGATTCAATTATTAATTATTTGTCTAAACAATTTACACACATGATATATGTATATAATTTTTTTTTATTAATGTGGGTTTTCAGGTTAGCTTACGTATATCTCGACTAATCACACATGCCCATGTAAGCCTCTAGTTACTCTAAGATTCGGGGGATTCGAACTGGTGACCTCTAGAAAACAAATCCAAAACCTGACTAGTTATGTGTGTGTGTGTGTGTGTGTGTGTGTGTGTGTGCAATCTCCATGTGTTCTCGTGCAATTTCTATTATTTAGAATTTCTTTTTATCTTTTGCTTATGTTTAATAGCAGCTCATCCTATTATAACACTTATCCAAGTTAAAATAGGGTGTCAGTCTTTATCCCCTTGCTATATTTATTTTTCATTATCAGGGTCTTCATTAATTCTTCCCTTGAGAAATTACAGTCATTGAATCTAACTTCTTTTGAAAAATCACTACTCCATTAAATCCTTGAACATATGGAACCCAACTGTTCCTATATGGCATCATCTTGCTAGTCTTTAACAGTTTCATTACAAACTGTTACATATACAAAAATAATACTGTATGGATAATCCTTCAACTAAGCAAGTTCTCAGGAAAGATTGGAGGGGTCATACTAGTCCCGCTTAACACCCAATTTCCTAGTAAGAACTTCTTAGGCCATATTTATCCATTGTACTACTTTTCTATATATACAACTATTTGCTAGCTTTGTTGCAGCTTTTCTTTGCAAGTGATCTGGAGTATCTTGGTTTTATACCTGATTTCTCAACATTTAGCAATATTACTAATGCTTAGATTTATCAAGATTGGTCTTCATCAATTTTTACTCTCCACCTCAAATCGTTCACATGATCAAGTGTCTAGGGTGTCCCAATTATGCCTTCCCTCAAAGCAATTAAAATTTCCCCCACTTAGTAGTTCAACTCACATAATTAGGCAAATGTGTGTGACTTCTTCTTTTTTATCTTCATCAACCACTATGATGACTTTTAAATGTCTCTTGATCGAGCAATCTCGTCTAATAATTCACCATCATTATTTTTGGTGTAAATCTCAATGATTGAACTATACCATTGCATCCGAAATGAGCAAATTAACTAAAAACAAGTTTGAAAGTGTCCAAATTACATTTCAGACGGCTAAGATATGATCAAAACAATTATGGCATGATGAACGACCCAAATTCAATCTCAGATCCCGTTGCATATAGAATCCACTACACTAGATCCAATCACTTGGCTCTGCTCCACTCGACTCGACTCCACTCGGCTCGCAGCTGATGACGTGGCAGGTGGGTCCCACTATGTTGACTGGTCGCTGACATGGCATGCTAACTTTGCATGCTGGCGCCTTACTTATATCATAATGACATCATCTTTATCCGGGTCAACCATGTGGGTTGGGTTGTATGGTATTCGGGTAGGGTTAACTCATCGGGGCGAAGAAGACACGCGCAAACATCGTCGACACCTGCGGCCATGTCCAACGTCAGATTTCTAAGCAGTTTTCACTAGTGTGCTCGTCTCTTCATCCTCTACACAAAGGTATGGTAAAAATACAATTTTGATAACTTTTATTTTTAAGTAAAAATCAAACACCACTTTAAACCAAATGCTTTGATACCAATTGTTAGGGATTCTAACAGGTGATGTTCTGATAGTTGTCTATTGGAGGCTAAGCATTCTGACATAATATTTAATGTGATTTGGCAAATCATCCATATCCACATGAGAGTTTCATATTATTAGAGATAGAAAAAGAATACAATACAAATATATAAATGAGGAGGATCATATCTACTCAAACTCAACTCTCATTGCTTTCATACACTGTTGCATATGACAGCAGGGCTGCTGCCCTTGACAGTCACTCCTCTTTCTCCTTTCTTCTCTTCTTTCACTCTCTAACTCTCTCATTTTGCTCTTAGATAATGCTTCTATTTATAGGCAAATTTAATAGCAGATAAGAGGTTATAAATCATGACACAAATAGTGGCAACATATAGGTTGCATCATTTAATTAATTATTAGTGCAACTTGTTCGATAATACACACTTATTATTACAGGCTTTTAACAATGATAACCCTCTTCTAGAATAGAGCTGTAGATGCTATCATATAAATAGTAATATCCTACCAATTATAAGTGGATGAAGTTTGTAAGTGGATGAAATGTCATGATTTGCTTGATTTGCTTGTATGGTAGAAAATGCTTTGAGAAACGGAATATGAAATTGACCAAAAAACAACAGATCTCTCCATATTTTTAACCTTTTTCCCATAACGCATATATACAGCTAACAACATCAATTGTTTAGTCAAGTTCAACAAGATTTGCATAAATCTATTAAATATTGAGTTATTCATCAAGTGTACATATATGGACATGTATTTAATCTCAGTACTTTTCACCGAGAGTGGAGGAGGAGACACAAAACACCATACACGAGACCTGGTACAGAAGTAGTAAAAAGAAAGCTTCCATGTTGATCTGCAAGTTTTCCTAAAATGTAATCTAAGTTATGGGTTGTAATTGACTTCCACATGGCCGTCCTTTTCATGCCATTAAAACTACTGTCTTCTATAACATACATTCAATTATACATCGGCATCGTTAACTCTTATCTATGATGATTTTCAATTTTTCAATTTTACCTCATCTTATTCTGTTTTTTTCCCTCACTTTTCCATTTTCTTTAATTAATGTTGTTAATTTAGTGACGAAAAGATTAAACCATGTTCATGAACTTTGGCTAGTTTCCTATAATAATTTGTATGACGACTGTTGCAAATCACAATCTTGACAATAAAATTTATTTAACAAGTAATACTTGTAGTAGCAAGGATGGGGCTGGGTCTAGCAGCAAGGGCCAGTCCTTTCGCGTGAGGCGAACACGGTTTGAATCCTCAGTGGCAGTGAAACTCGCTTTAAAGTACTCGACGATACCACAAAGGAGATTAATCTCTTAGTCTTGAATTGGCCGGAGAATATCCTAGTACAACAACCAAAAAAAAGAAAAAAACTTGTTATTACATGAAAAAAAAAACACATAATTAAGGGGTGTGGAACATGTTAAATTATACATTTATTTTTGTTTTATTTATTAAAAATATAATAATATTTTCAATTTAATTTATATATACTTTTTTTATATTTAAGTTAATTCAAACACTTTAGAATAAACAAATTAATAAAAATTTTAATTTTTTTTATGTTTATATTTTTTTGTATTAATTTGAATTAATTTAACCGAACAAACCATAAGACATCATTACATTTTCTTGGATCAAGTTAATATATATATACATTAAATTCCGAATTGTAAGTATTTTCATAACTATTTCACTCCTTTTCTGTTCTTTCTATAGTGCTTCTTCATTTCTAAAAGAGGTAGGTCTATGCATATGTTTTGGACATCGATGTTGTTGTCAAAATCCATATATATAGACTACTATTGTATTTAATATCGTATTTAAATCTCGTGTCGATGCCCATAACCTAGGCGTTGTAGGAACTTCGTTCGCAACCACAGGACAAACAGCTCAAATTAAATGTAATTACTACCACCTCCATGCAAGATCACCAAATCATTTGGAGCCAATCTGCTACAATAGTTAAGATTTAATTGACTCGATTTGATGAACTAAAAAAATCTGAGCAGATTGACTTTTATCCACACCTTAATATATGTCCTGAATATATTTTTAACGTTTGAATTGATGTATTTAAGAAGAAAAAATATTTTCTTACAATCTCTTTAAGGGTTCGAAATGCATCATGATAACCTATGGAAAAATACCCACTTCACCATAAGAGTGCATGTAAGCATAAGCATTAGGGTTTCGTGTTCATATTAAATTTAGTGAGTCAATGGACATAAATTTATCTCCTTTAAGTGCTTATCAATCAGTTTATTTTTTTCTTTTTAATGTTTTTGGTTATCCCTTTAAGTGCTTATCAATCAGTTTATTTTGTACAAAACATGAGGAAATAATATGGTTTCTTTTTAATGTTTTTGGTTATTAACTTCTCATCTACACAAACACTAATTAAAAATCAAATATAAATTATCTTTAAGTTAAAAGTTAAACAACAAAAAGAGATCTCAAATATTCGTGAATTTATCTATACCTATAATTTCTCCGAGCTCCTTTCTGTACACATATCCGGCATACATGTGAAATAGAAACCTAATCACCCCAAGCTGAAGTAAAATCCAAAACTCATAAGAATTCGTTAGGTGCAAGAGCTAGAAGTTCATATCAGCCGAAAGAAACAGCAGAGAGGACATCAGAGGACTTCAGCAGGACCAGAAATTGGCCAGAATTTACATGTGAAAATAGAAACCTCACATTGAAGATGAGGAGGAATCCGAAATTCAAAAGGAACTCATCATAGCCGAGCAACAAAGACCTCACTCCTCGTTTTTAACAATAGCATAGCCATATTATTTACCACTAGTAACATATGAAATTATACATGCACAATGGGTTTCATTCATGGAATTCGAGGTTTTTACGATTTTGATGTATGACATTTACAATCTTTCCATTCTAAAATATCCATAGATATTTAATTTTGTGGCTACCTTCCTCCAAGATAACATAGCTATACACTTTTACATATTTGTATATACTACAAGAAAAGGCTTAAAAAAATAAATCATCTATTTATATTTACTTGTTTTTACGGTTGAATAACCATTGTTTTCAAAAATGGTTTTATATGAATTTTTTAATATATTTTTTCAATGAATGTTTGTTTAACTCGAAACTTGCATGAATAATCACCATTTCATGTTAATTTAAAAATAATAATAATAACAATTAAAAAGAAAAAAAGTAGTAAGATTAAAATTTACGATTGTTTAGT
>NW_011502739.1:0-16871 GCF_000495115.2 Populus euphratica | reverse complement strand
ACATTCAAAATTTTTATAAAAATTGGAGCTTGCATGGCTGAAATTTTTAATAGAATATTTTAACTAAAAGGCCAACTGATGAAAGGTGACGTTAAAAATCACACTCTAATCTAGAATTTTGGAGTCAAAGATCATATGATTGCACGCTATCAAAATTGATTAGTATAATCCTTTACAAAGAAGGGTAATTAATTGATGCTAAAATTTTATTTTTACCGGGTTGAACCATTTCTAAAGGTTACGATTTGGATCTTTTGATAGATAGCCTACACACCCAAACCAACTAAAAACTCTACCCTAAAGAGACCATAATGTGGGATAAAGATGGAAGAGATGATGTACAATCTCAAACTATTTGCAACAGAAAAGACAAAGAGCTTTCTTATAATAAATGATTCTCATCTCAACTAAGAAATCTTTTGTGCACATACTACTGTTTAGAAAAAGCCATATACACATTTATTTTCGAAGGCACAATCCCTTTCCAAAATAGAGTAGGGAAGTGATGATTTTCTGAAACATTAAAACTATAAAAAAGATGGCACCCTAAGGAGACTGTGGAAATATTATGGGATTTACATATCTTGCTATCTTCACCATCAAAGAAGACAAGACCACATTCCATTTTTGTTATAAAGCTTTCACGCAAGCAAAGCTCTCGAGATCAAAGGGGTTTTTTTTAAGAAAGATGATTAAGGTATTAGTCAAAGGGGTCTCTTTTAAAAAAGATTGATTAAAGTATCAGTTGGGTTATGAACTTCTGCAATGTTTAATGATTGCTGTAAAGAGAAGTTGTAAAGCCTAGAAAATATGAACTAGAGAGCGACTGTGGAGTCTAGCTAGGAATCGGTCCAGAACTTGATGTTTCTCCCATCACCCACCTTGAACCCGACATTGGATTGGAGGAGAGCGATTATGCTGCGTTTTAAGGAAATTACAGATACTATGCCACATCAAGTTGGAGATAAAGAACCTATAAACACGGGAAGACCATTTATAAAATGTGGCCAGTACTTTCATAGGATAATTTCTTGCCAACCTCCTACCACTCCTTTATCAAGTTTCCAAAGCCATTTAAACATCAGAGCCAAATTTTTGTTGTGAGTAGATCTCAGCCCGAGACCTCTAAGGGGCTTACTCTCAATTACTTTGTGTCAAACAACCTTACAAATACCATGTGAATTTGAGGTTCCCTTCTAGAGAAAACAATGGTTAATGTAAGATATGGCTTTTGTAATACCTTTTGACATAGTAAAAACAAACATATAGTATAGAGGTAGAGAGTTTAAGACTAATTTAATAACATATATCCTTTCAGTCATGCTCAGAAACTTCCCTTTCCATATGCTTAACTTTGCTTTGATTATGGACAATACAGGTTTCCAAATGAAGAGCCTATTTAGATTAGCACCAAGAGGCATCCCAAGGTATCTGACTGGAAAGGTGTCACCGTGATAGAAAATTGTGTTAGCCAACCTGAAGTGTATTCGTTATATAAGTAAGCTTTTATAGAAACTAACTTTTAGTCCTGAAATAATCTCAAACCAGCCTAGGATCCTCTTGGCATATAAAAGAGAGGAATAATCATTTGGCAAGAAAATCAGAGTATCATCTGCATAGTATAAATAGGTTATGTGATGTCTTGAAGAAGTCTGCAAGCCTTTGTAGTAACTTGAATCTGATGCTCTATTAAATAAAATTATTAGCCCCTAAATTGTTATGTCAAAAATGAAAGCAGAGAGGAGGTCCCCTTACCTGAGACCTCTTTTCTTATTGAATTCTCTATTAGAAGAGTCGTTAATCAAGATGACCAATTTAGTTGTGGACAAACATTCAAAAAATCAGTTTCCTCTAATGAGAGCCAAAATCATATAGCCTATGATAGAATCGATATGCTCCCACAAAATCGAGTTGAAGGCTTTATTTAAATCTACCTTTAGCAAAAACCTATGGTCCTTCTTACTACGAATACCATGGACAACCTCATTTTCTATCATGAACCCATCTAGAATCTAACGCCCAGTAATGAATGTAGACTGGTTTACACTTATTATAAATGGTAGAACGCTTCATAGCCTCAAGGATAAGAGTTTTGCCACTGTTTTATATAACCCATGAATCAAACTAATCAATTAAAATTAGAAGAATTTGCTCAATCCCTTAGTCTTCAAAATCAAAGTTACAAAGGATGAGTTGATTTCCTTTGGTAATTTACCTGTTTTGAAAAATTCTTTGACTATCACAAAAATATCAGAGATGATTAGATTTCATGCTTTTTTATAGAAGGAGGAGGTGAAACTGTTAAGACCGGGAGCTTTTAAATCATCACAATCCTATACATCTTGTTTCATTTCCTCTAATAAAAGCAGTCTTTCTAACTAAATTGATCTTGCTTTTGAAATTTTAAAGAACCCCAAGCCTTTTATTTCAATTTTTCTACAATATGGTTTGGCAAACAGAGTTGAGAAGAAGCTGATATCACCCTTTTTATGTTATTTAAATAGACTAAAAATATATTGTTTTATTCAATGTTGCTGATGTGGTTGCGACCATTCCTTAAACTTGTTGAAAGGTGAAAAAAACAAGTGTTTTTATCCCCAATTTTGCACCAGTTTTGGCGGGATTTTTGCCTCCACATATCCTCAACTTTCTTGTTAACCTTGAAAAGCTCAGAGTTTAGATTATTGAGCTTTGTTTTTTCAATCTGAGACAGGAGACGCACCTCTCTTAAATCTTTGATGGTTGTGATGAAGTTCTGAATGTTTGCAAGTTTTGAATTTTGATTACCAAAAGTAGATTTGTTCTATTATCTCAGTCGTTTCCCTAGAGTTCCTAGTTTCTTTATCAATCTATAGTCATTTGGAAATTCCTTGTAGCTATCAAACTAGAAGATCTCAAAATCAGCTGAAAATAAATGGTGTGACAACCAACAACTTATGAAGCGGAAAGGCTTCCACCCCCAATCTACCTTTGATGTCTGAAGAAGCAATTGATAATGATAAGACATTCCTCTAGGGTAGTGACAAAGTGATAAGAATGGAAACTAAAGGTGGAACTTTAGAAATGCAAATGTCTTATCTATATAGTTTATAGAACCCCCCCTAAACAAAGTGAAATAGTGGCCTTTCAGTTTGAATTCAATCAAAGCATAATCAAACAGGAAATTATGGAAAACAACTGACCCTGAATAATTAATGTAGCCACTACTTGTCTCATGAGCATGAAGAGTTCCATTGAAATCACTTATCACCATCATTGTCTTATGATCATGTAGCCACATAGGCTAATCCATTGCCCCTCAAATTCTATAAAATTAACCTTAAAGTTAGAGATATCACATATCACTATGATCCCTCTTCATTTGCCTACAAACTCTAGACAAGCCCATTTAATAGTTACAATATTCCACAAATTTCTGATAAAGGAATCGCAGTAGTTATTTTTTCTTATTTCTAATAGAAAATAAATATCAACATTACTGTTGAGTAACTTATTCCTGTTGAAATATCATTTGTTCGACAAACCTAACCCACAACTATTCCAAGCAAAGATATTTATAGATAGAGCAAAACTAAAACAGATCAAAACTTAGTAGGGTGAGGAACTTACAACTGATTGGTTGATATCTACTCGTCTGCTTCTCTATCAATATTCCCCTGAACTCCCTCTTCATACCCTATAAGATTTTGGAAGATTCTCAAGCCTAGAGCTGCTGCATCATGTAACATTTCCTGAGTCTTATTTTCTCTATCAAAACCATTAACTTGATTATTCTCATAGGTTGTCTGGAACTGAACATTTTCTTGCTTAATCCCTAAATTGAGGGAATCAG
Organism: Populus euphratica; assembly: GCF_000495115.2. Classification (NCBI taxonomy): domain Eukaryota; kingdom Viridiplantae; phylum Streptophyta; class Magnoliopsida; order Malpighiales; family Salicaceae; genus Populus; species Populus euphratica. Next base: position 13,039 of record NW_011502739.1, on the reverse strand, counting down.
AAGAGATACCTTTCTCAATAGTGTTAGTTACACTATTACTAGCTTGCAACAGTTTCAGTTTCCTTGTTTTACTTGTAGCATTCCTATTGTTTTCCTTTACCACTTTTGAGAAGGCCTGTTGGCTACACTGAGAGCTCTAAGGCTTTGGTAGACGAGCCTATGTATTATTAATCTCTATATCCATAGATGCATGGTTAGAGGTAATATCTTCATTTTTATCGGTAATTGATTTAATAATAAGGGATGAGCCGTTGTTTTTTAGAGATATATTTCTATAAGAGTCAGGTACAACATCTGATATGCCACTATAAGTCAAAGCATGTTTGTCTTTCTTCATTTTCTTCCTTTTTTTATATGTATATTTAAGGCCAAGTCTTTTTGTTTGTCTAAGCTTCTTTCTTTTTTTTTCCTTTAATTCTATTTCCACCACTTCTTAGGGCTTTGCCAGGTCACATATAAAATCAAAAAAGGAGTTCTAGAATTGGTTATGGTCTAAATTCAAGGTTCTGGTTATTTTGGATAAGGGCCTTAATACTTGTGCTAAAGAAGTGTTAAACCCTATTATATATGGGTTTATGGCCTTGTTGATTAGCCTTGTTCCTTTCACCTAGTCTGTAATGCTTTGTTTTACAAGGCCCACTCCTGTAATTGAATGTGTTGTTATCACTGTCGGCTACTTTTTGCATGTTTTCCTTTAATTTGTTATCGTGTGGCACTATAAAGGGCGGATAATATATAGTAGCATGTAGTTGCTAATCTTGAAAATTGTATCAATATGATCTAAGTTGTTTGTTGCTCCAGGGTGCCTTTGAGAAATGATAAGAGAGAAATCGCTCTTCGTATCCATCTTTTGTTACTCTGTAGCATATCTACCTTCGTATAGTACATAATATGAGATGATATCTTGATTCTAGATTTTCTTCTTGTTGTAATACATTGAACTTTTTCATAGCAAGAAAGGTTTATTAGACCTATCTTTATATAGTATCAAAATAATAATCCAATTTATTTAATTTTGATTTAACATCTCTAATTTACTTTAACTCAAAGTGATGACCTTTCCTTTCATTAATTAAACTATTTTAAGAATTAGAGGTGTTTTAAATTCAAAAGCTTTTTGAATCACCATACCAAATGTGATGTCTTTGGCATTTAAATACACAATTATATTATGGGAAAAATAAAAAAGAAAAGAGAGAGAATTAATTATTGAAGGCATAATACAATGTTTTAGTATATTAGCTCGTGCTTTGCCGCAAGTTAATGATAAAAAAATTCACATATAAAAAAATATAAAAAATCTAGAAAATATATTAAATGTTTTGGGTGAGGCGGTAAAACCAGACCCAGTAGCATTAGATCTGATAGCCAAAAAGTTTAGAAACAGTTGGGTCTGGTTGGGTAACCAGACCTAATACTATTGAGTCTTGGTGGCAATAGAACTCAATAATGTTATTGGGTTTTACTGAGCAATAAAACCCAATACCCTTAGGATTTGGATGCGGAGCCAAACCTACCAACCTTGAATTTGATACCAAGTTAAATTCAATATTTTTTTACTTAAAACACAAAAAATAACGCCTTTTTTTTGCTATAATATCGTCCACATTATAATTATTCTTTGTCTACTATACAATAAGTTTATGTTTACAATACATATACAATATTTTTCATATTTTTTTAAAGTATAGTATGATGCATGCATATGTAGTTTAAGATTCTATGGATAATAGTTACAAGTTCTTAAGAATTGGGTGAGATTCTACTTCAAGAAAAAGATTCACGGGATTCCTCTCCATTATAGCCCAGCATGACATGTTTAGAGCTAGTCTCATAATACTTAATGAAGTTTTTCCAGCTTGACAGAAACCTCATTATTACAGGAGGATAACTAAACATGTCAAGCTGGCCAATAAGACAAGGTACCGTTTTTGGAATCTTTCAGCATAATTTATAATTCAAGAAATATAAACCAGCTGCCATCCCCCCCTTCATTCCTTATGCTATCAAAGAATTTGACTCTCTTTTTTTTACATGGAGTTGTGGGAGGGAGCCATCAGCCATGCTTTCTTCCTTTTCAGTTTCTTCCATTCGATGGTAACATATTATTGCTTTATATGACAATAAATAACTTTATTAACTAAGCTATTAATTTAGTTGACAATCATACAAATACAATTTTTTTCTTGGCCGAGAATACATTAGCAAAATAACAAGAACCAATCAAAAGAGACCCTGGAAAATACAGGCTAAAAAACAACAGTAAAAAACTCCAGCTCCAATTGATGCCTTTTCCAGGAAATCAACAGTGAACGGTACCATGGAAGGAGAGTCACCTGCAAGTCCCCGAAAATAGCATCTATAACTTCATCAGAAATTGTCTTTGACATTCTAGCTAGCTGCAGGTCAAGGTGTTGGATATAGCAGTTGCGTGATAGATGGATTTAATAGCGTTCTTAGTCTTAGGTATATTTACATCACAACTTAAAATATAAATAAAAATAAAATAACATATCAATCTTTTTTTTCTATAAAATAATAAAATTTATGAATTATATAAAAGTTAAAAATATTCATTTTCTATTATATATATATATATTTTCATGTCATTTCTTTTTAGAATATTATTATATTTTAAAAACAATTATTTAAATATTAAAAAATATTCATTTCTATCAAAAAAAATCTCTTGAAAATATTAATCACAAGTAACCTTAACCTACCAAATATCAAATATAAGCTATTAATCATTTAAATTAGAAAAAATAAATAAAATTGTTAAGATGAATTAATTACCAACTATCTAATCCAAAAACTTTATTCTTGGACTTTTTGGTTTTTTTTGGATTCCATCAAAGGTAATTTTATTTTTACTATCTATGTACAATAATTAAATGTTATCTTGAAGCTTTAACGGAGAGGAAACATAAAAGTAAAAGTCAGTTAACTAGCAACCAGAAAGGTTTTCCTTTCCATTAATCTCTTAAAACAAGGTCATATGGCCTTTTACATCATATATATATATATAGACACACACACACACTTAGAATAAATAAAAATACAATGTATACTTTAAAATTTTGCTTTGCGCATATTTATAAATCGCATTGCGTCCATTTCCTTCTACAGTAGTCAGGCCTTGAATATTGTAGGGAAAAAGAGCTAGTCAAAAAGGAGTAGCAGTTGCTAGCTAGTCCTAGCCCTCTAAAAACCATGGCTTCTCTTCCACCCAACCCAGTACCAGTGGCATACCAAGGAGGCTCAGCATCAGTTCCTGACTGGTTAAACAAGGGTGATAACGCATGGCAAATGATATCAGCCACCCTTGTTGGCCTCCAAAGTGTGCCGGGACTTGTAATCCTCTATGGAAGTATTGTGAAGAAAAAATGGGCAGTCAATTCAGCTTTCATGGCCTTATATGCTTTCGCTGCTGTTGTACTCTGCTGGGTGGTTTGGGCCTACAAGATGTCTTTTGGAGATAAGCTCTTGCCCTTTTGGGGTAAAGCAGGACCTGCCTTAGGCCAGAAGTTTTTAATCAAGCAAGCTGCACTGCCTGAGACAACACAGTTTTATGATAATGGTGAAGTGGAGACTGCAATGGTTACACCATTTTTTCCCATGGCTTCCATGGTTTGGTTTCAGTGTGTGTTTGCTGCAATCACTCTTATTCTTTTGGCTGGATCAGTCCTTGGAAGAATGAGTTTTAAGGCTTGGATGGCTTTTGTGCCACTATGGCTAACTTTCTCTTACACTGTTGGAGCCTTTAGCTTGTGGGGTGGTGGATTCTTGTTTCACTGGGGTGTCATGGACTATTCCGGTGGCTATGTTATTCATCTTTCCTCAGGAATTGCTGGCTTGACTGCTGCCTACTGGGTTAGTTCTTTTATCTTCTTCTTTTTCCTATGCTCTTTCTCTTGGAGAGTATGTACATATGCCTTAATGTAAATTATAGGTACAAAATGCATGTTAGGTCTATCTTTTTTTTTTTCATGTATTTGAACTTTCACTGCTCAGTTAGAAATTTCTTGCTTCCTTGGAAAATATTGCGTAGATCTTTTCTTGGTACAAGAACATTTTCAGTGAATATTTAATCTCTAAGTTCTTCAGATCCTTGAGTTAATTGTTTTTGTGATTTAAGCAGAAATTTACCAACCTCTTTTTCTGTAATATTTAGAGGTTATATTTCTAAAAGTTTAGATGATGTTAGTTCATCGCTAAAAGATAAAAGCTTCTTCATTCCATGTTCAGTATTGAAACATGAGAAAAATGTCACTAATAGTAGCATAGCCCATCCATGAATATATTTTTTTTCTCTCTCAATCAGAATGAATATGAGAGCAAAATTTTAGTAGAATATTTTTCCACTCTGCTAAAAGAAATCTTGAGCATCGAATTCATCTATGTTAACTAAATCGTGTATATATAGTAGAAGTAGCTCAAGAAACAGGTAAGCTCTCTCTTAAATTACTAATTTAGTTAGTTTTAGAGGTTCATCACCTTTATGGCAAGAAATGAAATAATCATGAAGATTAGTATAAATAACAAATTATAATTCAGGATCAATATTTTTTTATAAATGGCCAAGAATAGTATAGTGTGTGTACATAAAAATTATAATAGACTATTTTTGTTTTGTTCTTGTAATTTCTTCCATGATATGAGGAGAATATATATATATATATTAATTGGTGGGATGGTGAGAGATTTTCCTTGTAAATGATGCAGGTAGGTCCAAGATCAACAAAGGATAGAGAGAGATTTCCACCAAACAATGTGCTGCTAATGTTAGCAGGGGCAGGGTTGCTATGGATGGGATGGGCTGGATTCAATGGTGGAGATCCATACACAGCCAATATCGACTCTTCCATGGCTGTCCTTAACACTAACATTTGTGCAGCTACTAGTCTTCTTGTATGGACCTGGCTAGATGTCATTTTCTTCAAGAAACCTTCTGTCATTGGTGCTGTTCAGGGCATGATTACTGGCCTTGTTTGCATTACCCCTGGTGCAGGTATATAGTTCCTACGTCTTCTTCTTTTCCAGTTGAAGAGATGCTTTTCAAGATCTTGTTCAAATGAAAGGCATTGACTTTTTTATTGGACTTGGAGCTAGAATTAATTATTCAATAATCTCTTTCTATTTGTGTGCCCTTACTTAACAAACTTGATAGTATAATTTAACTTGAAGAATTATTTCAGAAGTTCTAGATTTTTGTTCATAAGTCCCATTTTATTGGGATGGGAAGGAACAAAGAAAAGGGTAGAGCTATCTCAAGAAATAATTTAATTCAATATATAGACTCTAAAAATAAATAAATAAATTTGGGGGTAAGACAGGACATGGAGGATCAAACATTAAGGCTTGTTTTTAGGGTTATAGACTGAAGATATTGGGCCATATCTATTACATAGATGATGATGATATTAACCCATATTCGTTAAATAATTAGTTTTACAAGAGATACATATTATTTCACCTTGGTTTCATAGTCATATATAGTGATAAACCATAAGGAAATTAATAGATTATATTCTAACGTCGTTCGAAGTTTTTTTACGGATTTTTGTAGTCCTAAATCTGGTTTCACGGGTTAAAAAATCACTGATTTTATAGCATTGTCTTCAGGTTTTATAATTTGTATATTTTTCAGGTCTTGTGCAAGGATGGGCTGCCATAATCATGGGAATTCTATCCGGTAGTGTTCCATGGTTCACCATGATGATTGTTCACAAAAGATGGACACTAATTCAAAAGATTGATGACACTCTAGGTGTGTTTCACACCCACGCTGTTGCTGGCCTTCTAGGAGGAGTCTTAACAGGCCTTTTTGCAGAACCTCAGCTATGTGCACTATTTTTGCCGGTGACAAACTCAAGGGGAGGTGTCTACGGTGGATCCGGTGGAATCCAAATACTCAAACAACTCGCTGGCGCTGCTTTCATAATTGGATGGAACCTTGTTGTTACATCAATTATTTGTGTAGTGATAAACTTTGTGATACCATTGAGAATGTCTGAGGAACAATTGCTTATTGGGGATGATGCTGTGCATGGTGAGGAGGCTTATGCATTGTGGGGTGATGGAGAAAAGTACGATTCAACCAAGCATGGAGATACCACAGAGGAATTTACTATGGAGCCCATGGCATCAACTCAAGTCGTGTAGAGAAGGAGACGGCATTATATTAATTGCTTGATGATTAATTTACTTCAAGAAACGTTTGAGGTAAATTAGACCTTGTGATTGTATTTCTTGTCTGGCCTTGTATGAAGACTTTGTGTTGTAACTTGTTGACATTTTGCGTATTTGGTTTTGTTTTTTATTGTATATATAGTGTGCATTTTGATAATTTTTTAATGGGCATGGAAACCAATCTTATCGCGACTTGTTAATAGATTTTGATTCATATGACGAAGAAAGCATCTTGTATTTCATGCATATTATATACACCGTATTAGAGACTATACCTTAATATATACTCTTTCACATCACAAGTTAACAAAAATTAAGATGTGAGAGGGTTTTAATGTGCAAAAGCACTGTAGGTACTCTAACATTTCATTGTGGATTTATATAATTAATTTTTTTTAGATGATTTGATCCTTTTACAGTTAATTTGAAGGTTTTTTCAAAATTAACATGAAAAATTAACTTACATCATTTTGCTTTTAATGGATAGATTTTTAGTCTTTGTGGTTTTTTAAAATTCATGGTAGGTTTAAAAGTTCATTTTCGTTATTTTTTTAGTTTCTAATTTAAAAAAAAAAACATTGAATTCTAATAATAAAAAAAATGTTAATTGACACATATTCCAACTAAAAAATAGTTAATCTTAGTGTTAATAAGTTTTCTTATATGAAAAGAATTTCATTAGAGTATACTTTCATCTTAAAATCACTTAAAAAATTAGATTTAATATCTGGAATTTTGTTGATTTTAGATTTTTTTTTTATTTTTAATAGATTTACAATGTATTTAGAGGCATAATTGGATTCCCTTAGATCTTTGAGATATTTTTAGATATTTTCGATAAAAAAAATAACTTGAAATAGATTTTTAAATATAAAACAATCCTAAATAGTAAATATTTAGGTTATAAATAATAAATTATTTATTTAATTTACTAAAATAAATAAATCCCAAGCATGTGGGTCTAAGATGATATGCCCATGCACTTGAGGTTTTTTTATTTATTATTAAGGTCTAAACATGTTAAGTAGTAATATCACATGCCTAACACTTTGCATACCTAACATTTTTTTTTGTTATTTAATGTAATTTTTTTCCCTTGATCTTAAAAAAGTTTATTTCTTTGTTAATTTAAAAGTATATTTTTATTGAACCATTTTTAAAATATAATCTTTTATAATTTATATAAAATTAATTTTATTTTTTTGTTATTTCAATCTCACGAATCTAATGTGTTTTTTTAATGGTTTTTTGGTCCTTTAAATGTTTTATAAAAAAATCATCTTTTATTATTTAAATATTTTTCTTTTTTATTTCAATTTAATAAAATGACTCTTTTTGGCATTTAACTTTTAAAAAAATGTGTGCCTATCCTTTGAAAAACATGTTATTTGATACACAAAAAAAAGTCACACCTACACAATTGTCACATGATTCAAAAAACAATACATAATTTAAAAAATAATCTTATTGATAAAAACTTAGTAAGAGTGCATGACCCAAATAGCAGGTTCGACAGGTTAATCCTAACTTATTCAAGTATTTTTTTATCTTATTTTATCAAATATTTATTTTATTTATTTTATTATTTAATATTGGTTTAATTAAGAATTAAGTTTTATAATTTTTTTATTTTTTATAATATTATTATGGTCTCAAGATGTAGATTTCAAGTTTGTCTAATTAATCTGAGTTAATTCAAATTGATCCATTATGTTATTATTTTAATATTTAAAAAAAATACATTATCTAAAATGTTATAGTTTCAATATTTTTAAAAAGATTCGTTTAATATATTATTATTTTAATATTAAAAAAATATCATTATTCAATATTCAATATATATTTAGAGTTTAAAGCTACGATTAAATTTTAAAAAATCAACATTTAAATATTTTTTAACTCTTAATATTAAGAATTTGACTCCATGAAAAAAAAAGCAAAGAAACTGTAAAATTAGCTTATTTTTGAAATAAACGGAAGTGTATCTAGTAAAAACGATGTATTGCTTCCTAAGCAACAAAAGAAGCTCGAAGAACCTAAACTTAAATATTCCTGTTCCATTCAGTCAAAAATGGATTTTGCGAGCACTTGCTATATATATATATATATATAATTACCATCCCGGGTAAAATAGCCTCCATAGTTTCCACGAGTATCAACACAGTCCTTTTCTGGAATGGTCTTCGCTTTTTCTTATTCTTGTTATCGTTTCTACCCAAACCTGGAAGAGAAGTTATTGGAGGCCAAGACCCAGTCTATTCATTGTAATGGTTTATTTACTAATTTGCCCTTGAAAAAAAAAAGCAATGAATTAAGTTTAGGAGTGAGGTTGTCTTTTCACAATAGCACATTTATCTTTAACATATTTATTGGATGAGATTACATTTGTTTATCTTTCTATATTAATACTCAGTAAAATTATAACTTCACCCCTAGAATAAATAATGATATTGATTGGGGGTGCTTTTGCCATTTTATTTTTTTTCAGAATGCTGCAATTACTTTAGTGCCTTTGAAGACAAAAACAATACAATTCTCTTATAAGGGTTTTTTTTATAATTTTACATTAATTTTATTGTAGATTAGGAGGTTATTTAGGGGTAATATTATAATAGTTCTATATTTAATATTATTTAAAAAACAACATGTTAGCACGTGAATAAACACCAACATGTGAACAATCCATGTGGCGTTTAAACTATATATGTGAGGTTGTTTGATTACTAAATACCGTCTTCGGTTATAATATTTAAAAGATGTTGGAGCCCTTTACACAATAACAAGACATGTATATCATGATTGTTGTTGGTTTATCCCCGACGAGCATTTCTTTTCTTTTTTTTTCTTTCTCATCTCTTTAATTTTTGCACTAGTTCTTGCAAAATTTCATAACAAACTTTTCAATTTTTTTTTCTTCTATGCTTTTATTTATTATTTTTTTATTTTAGAAAAAGCTATAAAATTATAAATGACTTTCAAATTCAACCCCTACTTTTTTTAATCTATAAAAACATTTTAAAATTATATTTTTTTATGTCACTCCCTATCATTTTTAAATATATAAATAATCTATCAAATTACAAATATTTCTTATTTTCAACCCTATGATGTTTTTAATTTTTTAAATTTAGTCTTTATTCTTCTAATTGCTATTTATTTTTTTTGAATCATTTTCAAAATTGATTTTTTTTTAAATCTCATCCTTTTTAGATTTTTTTTCATATCAAATTTTTTTTCCTCATTCTTTTTGTTGCTATTTTTTTCTTTAGCTTTTGCATTTTTTTATTGATATTTTGTTACTAGTTTTATCATTCAAAATTAAATTGATTAAAAACTAAGTTTCTTAATTTAACCCGAGTTTAAGATTCTATGGGCTGTGAGTTTTAGAGACTATACCTTGTTGAGTAGGTTCATCCGATTTTGCTTTTTTTTTTTAAGGTGATGTTTTTTTTATTTTTTTAATTCTATTATTTTTTTCAATTTCCTACCTTTCTTTTTCATTTTCACTCCTTATCATTTTTAATCTATAAAATTATAAATATTTTTAAATTTCAACCTATATGATTTTTTATATATTTCAAATTTAATTCTTATTATTTTAATTACTATTTATTTTATTTGGATTCATTTTTTAAATTTTTTTTCTTTCAACTTTCATCCTCCTTAGGTTTTGCTTATCAAATTTTATCCTCACTTTTTTCTTCTCTTTTATTTTTTTGCTTTTGTAAGTTTCTTTTTCATAATAAGTTTTCACTGATTTTATTCTTTAAAAATAAATTAATTGATTGTTGATCTTTTTATTTGAATTCAAGTCTAAGTTTTTACGAGTTGTGATTTTTAAAGTATAGATCAAGTTTAAGAGGTTTGTCTAGATTTGTTTGTGTTGCCTTTTATGAAAAAAAAGTTATCATTTTTTTTATGGTTTTTCTTTTGTTAAGCTGGCTCTTACAATTTTATTTTATTTTAATTTCATCCCATATAAATTATCTATCAAAGTATAGATGTTTTTCAATTTCACTCCTATAATTTTTTAATCATTCAAATTTGATCTTAATTCTGTTAATTGTTATTTATTGTATCTTGAATGATTTTAATTTTTGTCAAATTTTATCCTTGTTGTAATTTTTTCTATTAAACTTTATCCTCATTCTTTTTGTTTTTATTTTTCATTTTTCTATTGGAGGTTTTTTAATTCATATTTATTTTCACAAATTCATCTTTCAAATTTAAATTTATCAAGAGTTAAGCTTTTTGATTGAATTCATATCTAATGCTTCACGAGCTACAAGTTTTAAAGATTAAATTAGGTTTAGGTGATTCACTTAACTTTGTTTGTGTTTTTTTTTTAAATTGGGGTTTTATCATATTTTATCCTCTCTTTTTTTCTGTATATGTTTAAGATTTTATTTTATTGGGTTGTCCCTATAAAACTTTTTTTTTTATTTTACCTCTTATCAATTTTTTTTATCTATAAATAATCTATCAAATTATAAATATTTTTCAATTGCATCCCCTATTATTTTCTAACCTTCTTTTGCATTTTTTTATTGATATTTTGTTACTAGTTTTATCATTCAAAATTAAATTGATTAAAAACTAAGTTTCTTAATTTAACCCGAGTTTAAGATTCTATGGGCTGTGAGTTTTAGAGACTATACCTTGTTGAGTAGGTTCATCCGATTTTGCTTTTTTTTTTTAAGGTGATGTTTTTTTTATTTTTTTAATTCTATTATTTTTTTCAATTTCCTACCTTTCTTTTTCATTTTCACTCCTTATCATTTTTAATCTATAAAATTATAAATATTTTTTAATTTCAACCTATATGATTTTTTATATATTTCAAATTTAATTCTTATTATTTTAATTACTATTTATTTTATTTGGATTCATTTTTTAAATTTTTTTTCTTTCAACTTTCATCCTCCTTAGGTTTTGCTTATCAAATTTTATCCTCACTTTTTTCTTCTCTTTTATTTTTTTGCTTTTGTAAGTTTCTTTTTCATAATAAGTTTTCACTGATTTTATTCTTTAAAAATAAATTAATTGATTGTTGATCTTTTTATTTGAATTCAAGTCTAAGTTTTTACGAGTTGTGATTTTTAAAGTATAGATCAAGTTTAAGAGGTTTGTCTAGATTTGTTTGTGTTGCCTTTTATGAAAAAAAAGTTATCATTTTTTTTATGGTTTTTCTTTTGTTAAGCTGGCTCTTACAATTTTATTTTATTTTAATTTCATCCCATATAAATTATCTATCAAAGTATAGATGTTTTTCAATTTCACTCCTATAATTTTTTAATCATTCAAATTTGATCTTAATTCTGTTAATTGCTATTTATTTTATCTTGAATGATTTTAATTTTTGTCAAATTTTATCCTTGTTGTAATTTTTTCTATTAAACTTTATCCTCATTCTTTTTGTTTTTATTTTTCATTTTTCTATTGGAAGTTTTTTAATTCATATTTATTTTCACAAATTCATCTTTCAAATTTAAATTTATTAAGAGTTAAGCTTTTTGATTGAATTCATATCTAATGCTTCACGAGCTACAAATTTTAAAGATTAAATTAGGTTTAGGCGATTCACTTAACTTTGCTTGTTTTTTGTTTTAAATTGGGGTTTTATCATATTTTATCCTCTCTTTTTTTTTTGTATATGTTTAAGATTTTATTCTATTGGGTTGTCCCTATAAATCGTTTTTTTTTTATTTTACCTCTTATCAAATTTTTTTATCTATAAATAATTTATCAAATTATAAATATTTTTCAATTACATCCCCTATTATTTTCTAACCTTTTAAATTTGGTGTTCATTCTTTTAAATGTTATTTATTTTGTTTGAGATCATTTTTTTTTCAAGTTTCATCATTTTTAGATTTTTTCTCTCAAATTTTATCCTTAATCTTTTTTTTGTTTTTTGTAATTTTGTTTTTGCTTTTATAAGTTTTTGAAATTAATATTTTTTTTTCAATGATTTCATCTTTCAAAATTAAATTAGTTAAGAGTTAAGCTTCTCTATTAAACTCGAATATATAATTTAACAAATTATAAGTTTTAGAAATTAAACTAAGTTTAGGAGGTTCATCTAAGTTTACGTTGTTGTTTTTTAATTTTTTAATTGATTTTTTTTGGAGTTTTTCTTTGTTTTGTTTTCTTTATTTTTCTTTTTATTAGTATATTGAATTATTTGATAATTACGATATGATTATGTTTGGTTCTTTTTTTTTTGTTATTTTTTTTATGGTTATTGTTTTTTTTCATATTATTTAACTTGCCAATTGAACTGATAAATTGGAACCTAAATTTTTTTTACCTTAACATTGTTTTATGGCTTAAAAAATTTTGTTCAATGAAGTGTGAGCTATAGATTTAGTAGTATAAACTAAAAGATTTGGTGTTTCTACTATTTACCACCTCACAAAATATTATTCATTTTTATGATTTTTTTTGCCCTTTTTTTCTATATTTATATTTATTTTTCTAATTTTATATTTCAAACTTTAGTTTATTAAAAATTGAGTTTCATAATTTATTGTAGTTTGTGTTATATGTAGTTAGTTCGATCTCATAACTGTATCATAGGTTTGACAAATTAACTTGCTAGACTCGAGTATTTTTTTTATTTTCATTGATATTTTTTTTTATTTCATCATTACGCATTAAATTGATTAAAAATTAGGTTTCATGATTTATTTTGATTTTACTTTCTATGAGGTTATATCGGTCTCATGACTCAAATTGTGAATTTGGCAAGTTAACTTAGTTAACTTGCGCTTTTATTTTTATCTTTTTTATATGATATTTTTTTCAATCTTATCCTTCAACTTGAAGTTATAAATTAGATTTTATG
>NW_011500173.1:289401-292946 GCF_000495115.2 Populus euphratica | reverse complement strand
CTTTTAGTCTCAACAATGCCTTGGTTTGCTAATATTATCAATTTTCTTGTTTTAGGACAGTTGCTAGCTCATTGGAGTACCTAAGATAAAAACAAGTTTTTGAACGAAGTGAAGAACTTTTATTGGGATTACCCTAACTTATTCAAATATTTTCCTGATCAAATATTTCAAAGATGCATTTCTAACAATGAGGTAAGTTGTGTCATTCAACTTTGTCATTTTGAAGCATGTGGGAGTTATTTCTCATAAGAAAAGATAGCTGTAAAAATCTTTCAAAATTGATTTTATTGACCCATCATGTTCAAGGGCACGCATGCATTCTGCAAAACTTATGAAAATTATCAAAAAGTTGATACCAATAAAAAAATTTTGTTTTATAATTATCAACTCCATTTATTCCCTAGATAGCCAAGATCAAAATTGTGCAGCCCATTTATTCAGAAACATGTGTATCTTTACTGGGCCTTTGATATTAGGAATCCAAAGAATAACAATGTTTTTAAGATAAATGGGCATCGTCTGAAAGCTTACCTTGATAATTTTTCTAGTGAAAATGAATCAACTGGTTTGAATGATCCTGTAGATAAAGGTTGATTATTTCGTTTTTCTCACATTGTTTTCGTGTTTTTTTTTGTGACTCTTGGTTTGCTAGTCTCTCTCACCCAGTTAAATGACGGATAACGGTACTCCGTGACTCTTAAGTCGGTTCTTTTAGTTTCTTATGATAATTGATATCTATGTATATATTTGTTCAATTCCTTGTTCTTTCTCTTCTCTTTGCATCTCTTTTCCACTTCTCCTCTTCAAAAATGGACACCACTCTTGAAAATTTGAAAAACAAATTTCCTACTTTATCTCAAAATACGATTACAAAAATTTATCGAGCTAGGTGTGCAAGATTGAGATTGTTAATGAACCATTGAATTCCTGAAGAGATTCGTTGGTTAATTGAAGTAAAGGTCCGATTATCAAGTGAGTCTTCCAATTCTTTCATTTTACACATGCCTAGAATAGGTAAAAGCACTTTTGCAAGGAAACGTCGTGCAAAATGACTAAAAGTCTGCCATCAATGCGCTAGATGGACTTGCAAAGCACAATGTCATTCTTTAGGAATGGTATCTATAAACTGTGAAGATAAAATACTATTCATTAAAGATGGCCTAATTAAGGGGTCTTTAGATAATCTTTTATTGACTCTTAAGATGCATCTTAGTGGAGATATGCATCGTGCAATTCATGATTTATGGTCAATATTCCATAAAGAACATGCTCGACATAGTCTTTAGAATCTGACTAAAAAAGAACTTATTTGCCGGTTTTTAAGAAAACTGGATAGGAAGTCTATCCTCGACCCATAGAGGACATTTAAGTCCTTGAACGTAAAACCAAGAGAAGATATGAGCCACAATTATAATTGCGATTTGAGTTTTAGTTTGTAAAAACTTGTGTCTTTTGGTTTTATTAATAGCATAATATTTATGTTTTGTTGTTTCTTATATTTGTTTAAGTGTATTTCAAGTTTGTTAGTATTCGGTGTTTCAGGTGATGTCTTCTATACTCTATCTTTCTACCTTAGAACATTGAGGACAGTGTCTCATTTTTGTTGGGGGGAGAGGGTAGTAGGTGATATTAAAAAAAAATTAACTAATTGTGTTTTCTATTTCATAAAGCATTTGCAAAATTATTGTTACTAAGATGACAGAGTAAAGGAGCTCTTTTGTTAAAGTGACTCTTAAGATGCATCTTAGTAACCATTCTTAATAAGGTTTATTATAACACTTCTTAAAATATTCAGGTTTACAAACTCTCACATTATTATCACTTAATTCTGCTCATATACTCATTTAACATGTATTCTTAAACCTTAATTTTCTCACACACACTTTAACATATGATTATGGGTTGCATATTGGATTATTACATTATTTATGTTCTTTTGTTAAAGGTAACAACTAAGGAAAATGGATAGTATATAATTTTAAAAAAAAGCAACAAAAATTATGATAATAAAAATATAGATAAGTTTAGTTTCGTAGCCTCCCTAACCTAAACAATTAAGCCCGAAGGGGTGTTTTAACACCTAATACCTTAAAGTCAACTGACTTGGGAGCTATTGGTCTAACGATTGTTAAATGGGTTGAGGAGAAAAGCTTAAGGAAATCAAATATTGCACTATCAACGTATTAGTATCGGCAACTCGAGTTACTAAGCTTATAGGGGCGTCTCAACACCTAATGCCCTAAGACTAACTAGTCTGGCAATCATTAGCCGAAAGCTCGTTACATAGGTTAAAGATACTTTGTGTTTTAAGTTATATGTATGTATGTATGTATATATATATATATATATATATATATATATATATATATATATATGGGGTAAAAATGCATTGCGTGTTAAGTTACATGCATATATATTTTTTTAAAAAAAAGAAAAAAAATCTCAACCTAAGGAAGTTAACCTTATACATTAGAATAAGAATTTTGTTTTCTTCCAAGTAAAGCCCCATAAATATGTGTTGATATATTGAGCACAGAAAAAAGGTTTATTAATATCTTGTTTAAGAGGTATTGAGCAGATATATAAATTTAATGAGACTTTGTTTATCTGGATAGATTAATGGAAGTTGAATGATAAATACCTTTGTGAAATTTACAAATTATTTTTCTATTTTAATGCTTTGATTACTAGGAACTAGTAATAAGTTGGTTGGGGGGGTGTGATTAGTACTTAAAAATGCATTTTTATCAAGGTTTTATATCATCATTTTTCACCTGAAGTATCAAAAACTTCTTAACTAAAGTATGGTTTATAATAACATATCTAATAATATAAGATACCTTTACTTTGTAGCAAATGTTCATTTTAAATGTAGGCCTATCACATAAATAAAAGGATTGATTGATGAGTTTAAGAATTGAAATTAAAATGACAAAGAGATGGCTAAACTTAGAAAATAGATGTTGGTGTTGTTCAAATCAAAACACTGTTCAGTAATTGGGTCATATCGGGAGCTATAGATCTCGGATTTAGGTCTACTTTATATGGATGAAAATGTAAGATATAGGCCTAAAATTTCATATGGAGCTAAGATTTTAAAAGACCATTTTCAAGTCCAAATTATAGTAACAACAAATAAATCTGAATCTGTCCTATAGCCCGCACACTGTTCAGTGCTTGGCCTATTTTCATGGAAAGCTGAGACAATTTCCTACAACTTTCATATTTTAAGTGGTTCTAATTCTGACTTTATCAATAACATTTTGGGTAGACAAGAGAAGATAAGAATTGTCACCAAGTCAAGAGTTGGTCATCCACTCATCAATTAGTCATCAAATCAATAGTTTCTAATTTTGACCTATAAAAGGAGGCATTTACCATGTATTTAGGCATCTTGGTCTTCAGATCAAGATCATGCTCTTGCTTTCTCTCTTTGTATTTTTTGTAATGTTTATGCTTTGCTTTCATTAATACCAAGTTTCAACAAGAGAAGGTCCAGCAGATGAGCCACAAAGTTCAGCATACGGATTCCCTGTATTCAGCAG